>NC_069499.1:836297092-836597092 GCF_027579735.1 Bombina bombina | reverse complement strand
CAGGCAGCGAGGTCTTCATCCATCCCGGAGGCAACTTCTATCTTCATCCTGGTGGCGTGGAGCGGAGCCATCCTGGAAGCCGATGGCATCCTTCGCGGAGCGTCCTCTTCATACGGTCGCTGCCGTACACTGAAGTTGAATGCAAGGTAGCCATTTTAAAATGGCGTACCCTGCATTCCTATTGGCTGATTTGATTTTTCAAATTCAAATCAGCCAATAGGATTAGAGCTTCTGAAATCCTATTGGCTGTTCAAAACAGCCAAAGGGATGAGAGCTACTGAAATCCTATTGGTTGTTCAAATCAGCCAATAGGATTTCAGTAGGTGTCATCCTATTGACTGATTTAAATTTGAAGAATCGAATCAGCCAATAGGAATGCAAGGTACGCCATTTTGAAGCGGCTACCTTGCATTCAACTTCAGTCTGCGGTGGCGACCGTATGAAGAGGACACTCCGCGCAGGATGGCATCGGCTTCCAGGATGGCTCCGCGCAGCTGAGATGAACAAAGAAAATGCCCCCGGGATGGATGAAGACCTCGCCGCCTGGATGAAGACTTCGCCGCCTGGATGGAGATAGATGTCCGGACTTCAGAAACTGTGAGTAGATCTTCTGGGGTTTTTTTAGATTAGGACTTTGGGCTTGGAAAAAGAGCTGAATGCCCTTTTAAGGGCAATGATCATACAAATGCCCCTTTAGGGGCAATGGGTAGCTTTGTTTTTTTTTAGAGTTGTTTATTTTATTTTGGGGGGTTGGTTGGGTGGTGGGTTTTACTGTTGGGGGGACTTTGTATTTTTTTTTAACAGGTTTTTTACAGGCAATGCCCTACAAAAGGCCCTTTTAAGGGCTATTGGTAGTTTATTGCAGGTGTTGTTTTTAATACTACACTTAGATCTTGGATGTGCTCCATTTATTCTGTGTTACAGAGATATTCGCTTTATATTTTCACTCTCATCTCCAAATATTCCCCATCCCGTTCTCTTCGATCAACCTCTGACCTACGTCTCTCCACTACTGTTATCTCTATGTCCCACTCCCATCTCTAAGACTTCTCACGTGCTGCCCCTGACCTCTGGAATTCTCTACCCTGCTCCATAAGACTGTCTCCAACCTTGTATAGCTTCAGACGCTACTTGAAAACATACCTATTCAGAGAGGTTTACCATCTCTCATCCATCTCTCATCCTAAACAAAATAATTCTTGAATGACCTGACTCCTTGCTACAACTATAATCCATGTGACAAGCAAACCCAAACCTTATGTCACTGCACCCTCAGCCTGTAGACTGTGAGCTCTCCGGAGCAGGGCTCTATTCCTCCTGTACTAGATTTGTTTTTTATTTTATCACAAATCCTTTTCATTGTATACCCCTATCTTTGTACCCAGCGCTACGGAATTTTGTGGCGCTATACAAATAAATGATAATAATAATAAGTTAAACTGTAATGAAAACATTTCAGCTTAATTTGTTTCTTCTGTAAACTCAAACTTTATATCAGTTCCAGGTAGGGCTGTGCGATATGGGAAAAAACATAATTTATGTAAGAACTTACCTGATAAATTCATTTCTTTCATATTGGCAAGAGTCCATGAGCTAGTGATGTATGGGATATACAATCCTATCAGGAGGGGCAAAGTTTCCCAAACCTCAAAATGCCTATAAATACACCCCTCACCACACCCACAATTCAGTTTAATGAATAGCTTAGTAGTGGGGTGATAAAGAAAGGAGTAAAAAGCATAAAAAAAAGGAATTCCGAAATAATTGTGCTTTATACGAAAAATCATAACCACCATAAAAAGGGTGGGTCTCATGGACTCTTGCCAATATAAAAGAAATGAATTTATCAGGTAAGTTCTTACATAAATTATGTTTTCTTTCATGTAATTGGCAAGAGTCCATGAGCTAGTGACGTATGGGATAGTAGTACCCAAGATGTGGAACTCCACAGAAGAGTCACTAGAGAGGGAGGGATAAAAATAATAACAGCCATTTTCCGCTGAAAAAATTAATCCACAACCCAAAATATAAGTTTATTCTCATAAATGAAAAAAACTTAAACATTAGCAGAGAAATCAAACTGAAACAGCTGCCTGAAGAACTTTTCTACCAAAAACTACTTCCGAGGAAGCAAATACATCAAAACGGTAGAATCTAGTAAATGTATGCAAAGAAGACCAAGTTGCTGCTTTGCAAATCTGATCAACTGAAGCTTCATTCTTAAAAGCTCACGAAGTGGAGACTGATCTAGTAAAATGAGCTGTAATTCTCTGAGGCGGGCCTGACCCGACTCCAAATAAGCCTTTTGAATCGAAAGCTTTAAAACCAAGATGCCAAGGAAATGGCAGAAGCCTTCTGACCTTTCCTAGAACAAGAAAAGACAACAAATAGACTAGAAGTCTTCGTGAAATCTTTAGCAGCTTCAACATAATATTTCAAAGCTCTTACAACATCCAGGATCTCTTCAAAGAATTCTTAGGATAAGGACAAAAAGAAGGAACAACAATTCCTTCTCTATTAATGTTGTTAGAATTCCCAACCTTAGGTAGAAATTTAAATGAAGTCCACAAAACTGCCTTATCCTGATGGAAAATCAGAAAAGGAGATTCACAAGAAAGAGCAGATAATTCAGAAACTCTTCTAGCAGAAGAGATTGCCAAAAGGAACAACACTTTCCAAGAAAGTAGTTTAATGTCCAAAGAATGCATAGGCTCAAAAGGAGGAGCCTGTAAAGCCTTCAAAACCAAATAAAGACTCCAAGGAGGAGAAATTGATTTAATGACAGGCTTAATACGAACCAAAGCCTGTACTAAACAGTGAATATCAGGAAGTTTAGCAATTTTTCTGTGGAATAAAACAGAAAGAGCAGAGATTTGTCCTTTCAAGGAACTTGTAGACACACCTTTATCCAAACCATCCTGAAAAAACTATAAAATTCTAGGAATTCTAAAAGAATGCCAAGAGAATTTATGAGAGGAACACCATGAAATGTTAGTCTTCCAAACTTGAAAATAAATCTTTCTAGAAACAGATTTACGAGCCTGTAACATAGTATTAATCACTGAATCAGAGAAACCTCTATGACTAAGCACTAGGCGTTCAATTTCCATACCTTCAAATTTAATGATTTGAGATTCTGATGGAAAAACGGACCTTGAGACAGAAAGTCCGGTCTTAATGGAAGTGGCCAAGGTTGGCAACTGGACATCCGAACAAGATCCGCATACCAAAACCTGTGAGGCCATGCTGGAGCCACCAGCAACACAAACAATTGTTCCATGATGATTTTGGAGATCACTCTTGGAAGAAGAACTAGAAGCGGGAAAATATAAGCAGGTTGATAACACCAAGGAAGTGTTAACGCATCCATTGCTTCCACCTGAGGATCCCTGGACCTGGACAGGTACCTGGGAAGTTTCTTGTTTAGACGAGATGCCATCAGATCTATTTCTGGAAGGCCCCATATTTGAACAATTTGAGAAAACACATCTGGATGGAGAGACCACTCTCCCGGATGAAAGTCTGACAACTGAAATTATCCACCTCCCAATTGTCTATACCTGGGATATGAACCGCAGAAATTAGACAAGAGCTGGATTCCGCCCAAACAAGTATCCAAGATACTTCTTTCATAGCTTGAGGACTGTGAGTCCCACCCTGATGATTGACATATGCCACAGTTGTGATATTGTCTGTCTGAAAACAAATGAACAGTTCTCTCTTCAATAGAGGCCAAAACTGAAGAGTCCTGAGAATCGCACGGAGTTCCAAAATATTTATTGGTAATCTCGCCTCTTGAGATTTCCAAACCCCTTGTGCTGTCAGAGATCCCCAAACAGCTCCCCAACCTGAAAGACTCACATCTGTTGTGATCACAGTCCAGGTTGGATGAATGAATGAGGCCACTAGAACAATACGATGGTGATCTAACCACCAAGTCAGAGATAGTCGAACATTGGGATTTAAGGATATTAATTGTGATATCCTTGTATAATCCCTGCACCATTGGTTCAGCATACAAAGCTGGAGAGGTCTCATATGAAAATGAGCAAAGGGGATTGCGTCCGATGCTGCAGTCATGAGACCTAAAACTTCCATGCACATAGCTACTGAAGGGAATGACTGAGACAGGCTGCAACCAATTTCAAATGTCTCTTGTCCATTAGAGACAAAGTCATGGACACTGAATCTATCTGGAAACCTAAAAAGGTTACCCTTGTCTGAGGAATCAAAGAACTTTTTGGCAAATTGATCCTCCAACCATGTTTTTGAAGAAACAACACTAGTTGATTCATGTGATATTCTGCAGAACGTAAAGACTGAGCAAGTACCAAGTAAGGAAACACCGCAATACCCCGCTCTCTGATTACAGAGAGTAGGGCACTGATAATCTTTGAAAAGATTTTTGGAGCTGTCGCCAAAAGGAAGAGCAACAAATTGGTAATGCTTGTCTAGAAAAGAGAATCTCAGGAACTGATAGTGAGCTGGATGAATCGGAATATGAAGATATGCATCATGTAAGTCTATTGTGGACATATAATGCCCTTGCTGAAGAAAAGGCAGAATAGTCCTTATAGTCACCATTTTGAAAGTTGGTACTCTTACATATTGATTTAAAATTTTTAGATCCAAAACTGGTCTGAATGAATTTTCTTTCTTTGGGACAATGAATAGATTTGAATAAACCCACCCCAGACCCTTTTCCTAAAATGGAACTGGCATGATTACCCTTGATAACTCCAGGTCTAAAACACACTTCAGGAAAGTCTGAGCCTTTACTGGGTTTTCAGGGATGCGTGAGAGAAAAAATCTTCTCACAGGAGGTCTTACTCTTAATCCTATTTTGTAACCCTGAGAGACAATACTCTGAATCCATTGATTTTGGACCGAATTGATCCAAACATCTTTGAAAAATCTTAATCTGCCCCCTACCAGTTGAGCTGGAATGAGGGCCGCACCTTCATGCGGACTTGGGTGCTGGCTTTGATCTCTTAAATGGCTTGGATTTATTCCAATTCCGAGGAAGGATTCCTATTGGAAACAGATTCCTTGGGGGAGGGATTAGGTTTCTGTTCCTTATTTTGTCGAAAGGAACTAAAACGGTTAGAAGCTTTAGATTTACCCTTAGGTCTTTTATCCTGAGGCAAAAAAATTCCCTTCCCCCCAGTAACAGTTGAAATTATTGAATCCAACTAAGAACCAAATAACTTATTACCTTGGAAAGAAAGAGATAGCAATCTGGACTTAGAAGTCATGTAAGCATTCCAAGATTTAAGCCACAAAGCTCTTCTAGCTAAAATCGCTAAAGACATAGATTTAACATCAATTTTGATGATATCAAAAATGGCATCACAAATAAAATTATTAGCATGTTGAATCAAGTTAACAATGCTAGACAAATCATGATCCGATACTTGTTGCGCTAAAGTTTGCAACAAAAAAGTTGAAGCAGCTGCAACATCAGCCAAAGAAATTGCAGGCCTGAGAAGATGACCTGAATATAAATAGGCTTTCCTTAGATAAGATTCAAGTTTCCTATCTAAAGGATCTTTAAAAGAAGTACTATCTTCCGTATGAATAGTAGTACGTTTAGCAAGAGTAGAGATAGCCCCATCAACCTTTTCCCAAAACTCTAAAGAAACAGCTGGCAAAGGATACAATTTTTTAAACCATGAAGAAGGAATAAAAGAAGTACCAGGCCTTAGAAATCATATCAGAAAAATATTTTTTGGCGCCAGAAACGTCCGGAATTGACATACTCGCGTCACAGATGACGCAACCTTGTGAAGGACTCGGCATCGACTAAGACCCCGGAAATGATGATTTTGCGTCAACGGAGGTAACTTCGCGGCAAAAAAAATTTGCGCCAAGAATGACGCAATAAACTTTGGCATTTTGCGCCCTCGCAAGCCTAATTCTGCCCGCGAATTTAAAAGACAGTTAATTTGAAAAAGAGACTAAACCCCAGGTAAGAAATAATTTTTCCTAAAAAAAGCATTTCCCAGATATGAAACTGACAGTCTGCAAAAGGAAATATACTGAAAACCTGAATCATGGCAAATATAAGTACAATACATATATTTAGAACTTTACATAAAGTGCCAAACCTTAGCTGAGAGTGTCTTAAGTAATGAAAACATACTTACCAAAAGACACCCATCCACATATAGCAGATAGCCAAACCAGTACTGAAACGGTTATCAGTAGAGGTAATGGAATATGAGAGTATATTGTTGATCTAAAAAGGGAGGTAGGAGATGAATCTCTACGACCGATAACAGAGAACCTATGAAATAGATCCCCCATGAGGAAAACCATTGTATTCAATAGGTGATACTCCTACACATCCCTCTGACATTCACTGTACTCTGAGAGGAATCGGGCTTCAAAATGCTGTGAAGCACATATCAACGTAGAAATCTTAGCACAAACTTACTTCACCACCTCCATAGGAGGCAAAGTTTGTAAAACTGAATTGTGGGTGTGGTGAGGGGTGTATTTATAGGCATTTTGAGGTTTGGGAAACTTTGCCCCTTCTGGTAGGATTGTATATCCCATACGTCACTAGCTCATGGACTCTTGCCAATTACATGAAAGAAATTATGTTTTTTCATGGGACTTCTATAGCGCCGGTATTACAAGTTTTGCGGTGAGGCTAAAAAGCTTGCGTTGCAGTCGAAACCGTCAAGATCCGTTTCGCAATCTGAGAGCAGTAGTTATGAGTTGTACGCTAAAAAACTGTTACATAAAACTCATAACTAAACTGTCACAAAGTACACTAAACCCCTAAATCGAGGCCCTCCCTCATCACAAATACTATATTAAAGTTATTAACCCCTAATCTGACGCTCCCGAAATCGCCTCCACTAATGAAATGTATTAACCCCTATTCCGCCGCTCCCCGACATCGTCGCCACTATAATAAAGTTATAACCACCACCCTCCCACATTGCAGACACTATGTATATATAATTAACCCCTAATCTGCCGCCCGCCCACATCGCCCCCACTATACTAAAGTTATTAACCCCTAATTCTGCCGCCACTATAATAAACCTATTAACCCCTAAACTGCAAGCCCCCCATAATGAAATATAATAAACCTATTAACCCCTAAGCCAAATGCCCCCCACATTGCAATAAACTAATTTAAACTAGTAACCCCTAAACCTAAAGCCCCCCTAACAACTAAATTACAAAAAATAACAAACGAAATTATCTAAAATAAAAAAGAATTACACCTAATCTAATAGCCCTATAAAAATAAAAAAGCCCACCCAAAATAAATAAACCCCTAGCCTACAATAAACTACCAATAGCCCTTAAAAGGGTCTTTTGTAGGGCATTGCCCTAAGTTAAAGCTAAAGTTAGAGCATTTAGCTCTTTTGCATTGCCCTGAAAAGGGCATTTAGCTCATTTATGAATAGCCCAAATCCTAAACTAAAAAAAAAACACACCCAAAAAAACCTTAAAAAATCCTAACACTAACCCCCGAAGATCCACTTACAATTGTTGAAGTCCCACTTGAAGGATCTTCATCCCGGCGGCTCCATCTTCATCCAGGTGGCAGGTGGCTCAATCTTCATCCAGGTGGCAGGCAGCTCCATCTTCATCCAGGAGGCAGGTGGCTCCATCTTCATCAGGCGGCATCTTCTATCTTCATCCTTAAGACATCCGGCGCAGAATATATGGTCGCCGCCATACACTGAATTTTCAATGTAAGAATGAAGATGGAGCCGCCAGGATGAAGATCCTTCAAGCGGGACTTCAACAACTGTAAGTGAATCTTCGGGGGTTAGTGTTAGGATTTTTAAGTTTGTTTTTGGGCGTTTTTTTTTTTTTTTAAAGTTTAGGGTTTGGGCTATCCGTAAAAGAGCTAAATGCCCTTTTCATGGCAATGATTAGCTTAGGTTTTTTTAGACAGTTTTTTTTTTATTTTGTGTGTTTGGGGGGGGGGTGTTTGTAATGTTAGTGGGACTTTGTATTTTGTTTAAGGTAAAAGAGCTGCTTAACTTAGGGCAATGCCCTACAAAAGGCCCCTTTAAAGGCTATTGCTAGTTTATTATAGATTAGGTTTTTTATTTTGGGGTGTTTTTTTTTTAAAATGGGTATTAGAATAAAAATTAGATCATCTATGTATCTTCCATAGAAGACTAGGTTCTTCCTCCAGCTTTGATGGTAGATGTAGATGTCCTCAAATCTTCCCATCACCAAATTGGCAAAGCTGGGGGCGAACCTGGACCCCATGGTGGTACCTTTCATTTGTAGGTAGTAGTTATCTAGGTATTTGAAATAATTGTGTTTAAGTATGAAGTTAGTCAATTCAAGCAGATATTCTTTCTGAGTGACTGGCATCATAAAGATAGTTAGTTATATATCGTAAGCCTACTTCATGGAAAATATTAGAATACAATGCGTTGACGTTGCATGTCATCCAAACATAATTTTCTTTTCTTTTTATATGAGCTAATTTCCGTAATACGTCAGTTGTATCTTTAATGAATGATGGTAGTTGTTTAACATACTTTTCTAAATAATAATCTACATAGGCTGAAAGATGATCGGTTATACTATTAATGCCTGCTATTATCGGCCTTCCTGGTGGTGTTTTTAAATTCTGGGGATGAGATATTGCTTTTCTTTGAGTGTTAGTATATCTTCTTTAAAACCATGATCCATTAATGAAATTAATTTCTTAGTGAATATAAGCGTGGGATCTGGTTATTATGGCCTATAATAATCTCTGTCCATTAATATTCTGTCTGCTTCTGGACAGAGATTATTATAGGCCATTAGAACAGGATCCTACCCCTATTTTTGCCAATTTGGTGATGGGAAGATTTGAGGACATCTACATCTACCATCAAAGCTGGAAGAAGAACCTGATCTTCTATGGAAGATATACAGGGAGTGCAGAATTATTAGGCAAATGAGTATTTTGACCACATCATCCTCTTTATGCATGTTGTCTTACTCCAAGCTGTATAGGCTTGAAAGCCTACTACCAATTAAGCATATTAGGTGATGTGAATCTCTGTAATGAGAAGGGGTGTGGTCTAATGACATCAACACCCTATATCAGGTGAGCATAATTATTAGGCAACTTCCCTTCCTTTGGCAAAATGGGTCAAAAGAAGGACTTGACAGGCTCAGAAAAGTCAAAAATAGTGAGATATCTTGCAGAGGGATGCAGCACTCTTAAAATTGCAAAGCTTCTGAAGCGTAATCATCGAACAATCAAGCGTTTCATTCAAAATAGTCAACAGGGTCGCAAGAAGCGTGTGGAAAAACCAAGGCGCAAAATAACTGCCCATGAACTGAGAAAAGTCAAGCGTGCAGCTGCCAAGATGCCACTTGCCACCAGTTTGGCCATATTTCAGAGCTGCAACATCACTGGAGTGCCCAAAAGCACAAGGTGGGCAATACTCAGAGACATGGCCAAGGTAAGAAAGGCTGAAAGACGACCACCACTGAACAAGACACACAAGCTGAAACGTCAAGACTGGGCCAAGAAATATCTCAAGACTGATTTTTCTAAGATTTTATGGACTGATGAAATGAGAGTGAGTCTTGATGGGCCAGATGGATGGGCCCGTGGCTGGATTGGTAAAGGGCAGAGAGCTCCAGTCCGACTCAGACGCCAGCAAGGTGGAGGTGGAGTACTGGTTTGGGCTGGTATCATCAAAGATGAGCTTGTGGGGCCTTTTCGGGTTGAGGATGGAGTCAAGCTCAACTCCCAGTCCTACTGCCAGTTTCTGGAAGACACCTTCTTCAAGCAGTGGTACAGGAAGAAGTCTGCATCCTTCAAGAAAAACAAGATTTTCATGCAGGACAATGCTCCATCACACGTGTCCAAGTACTCCACAGCGTGGCTGGCAAGAAAGGGTATAAAAGAAGAAAATCTAATGACATGGCCTCCTTGTTCACCTGATCTGAACCCCATTGAGAACCTGTGGTCCATCATAAAATGTGAGATTTACAAGGAGGGAAAACAGTACACCTCTCTCAACAGTGTCTGGGAGGCTGTGGTTGCTGCTGCACGCAATGTTGATGGTGAACAGATCAAAACACTGACAGAATCCATGGATGGCAGGCTTTTGAGTGTCCTTGCAAAGAAAGGTGGCTATATTGGTCACTGATTTGTTTTTGTTTTGTTTTTGAATGTCAGAAATGTATATTTGTGAATGTTGAGATGTTATATTGGTTTCACTGGTAAAAATAAATAATTGAAATGGGTATATATTTGTTTTTTGTTAAGTTGCCTAATAATTATGCACAGTAATAGTCACCTGCACACACAGATATCCCCCTAAAATAGCTATAACTAAAAACAAACTAAAAACTACTTCCAAAACTATTCAGCTTTGATATTAATGAGTTTTTTGGGTTCATTGAGAACATGGTTGTTGTTCAATAATAAAATTAATCCTCAAAAATACAACTTGCCTAATAATTCTGCACTCCCTGTACAGATGACCTAATTTTTATTTGGCAAGGGTCTCTCAACTCGGCAAGGGATTTTGCTTCCAAACTTAATGATAACATATTTGGGCTCACTTTCACTCATAATGTCCATTTGGATATAGTTTTGACAAGGGATTCAACTGACTCTATTACAATCCAAGACCTACTTCAAATCATTGTACAGTAACAACGTCCTAGAATAATTAGATTCAATGAGGGATATTTATCAAGCCGCCAACCACAAATACGCTGGAATTCTGCCGCATAATTGTGGCGAGCCTGATTCGCCCCATTTATCAAAGCCTAAGGACTGCAAAAGTTGAAATTTGTGACGTAACATACGATCCGCTGGTCTCAATCCGACACAGATAGATGCATTAAACCCTAAACCCCTGGCCTCCCACATCACTACCATTTACTAAACCTATTAACCCCTAAACTGCCAGCCCCCCACATCGCCATAAACTAAATAAAGCTATTAACCCCTAAAGATAACAACCTGCTAACTTTACATTAAATATTAACTCATCCCTATCTTATAATAAATTTAAACTTACCTTTAGAATTAAAATAAACTATATTAAACTACTAATTAACCTACCCTAACTATTATACTAAAATTACATTAAATTACATTAAACTACTAATTAACCTACCCTAACTATTATACTAAAATTGCATTAAATTACATTAAACTATTTTAAACTATTAATTAACCTACCCTAACTATTATACTAAAATTAAATTAAACTAACAATTAAATTAACTATATTACATATTTAAAAACCTAACCCTACACAAGTTATTTAAATCTACTATAAAGAATTACTAAGTTACAAAAAAATAACAACTAAGTTACAAAAAATTAAAAAAACTAAGTTACACAAAAAAAAACACTGTTACACAAAATAAAAAATAAATTATCCAATTTTTAAACTAATTACACCTAATCTAAGAGCCCTATCAAAATAAAAAAGCCCCCCCAAAATAAAAAAACCCCATAGCCTACAATAAACTACCAATGGCCCTTAAAAAGGCCTTTTGCGGGGCATTGCCCCAAATAAATCAGCTCTTTTACCTGTAAAATAAAATACAAACACCCACCCAACAGTAAAACCCACCACCCACACAACCAAACCCCCCAAATAAAACCCTATCTAAAAAACCTAAGCTCCCCATTGCCCTGAAAATGGCATTTGTATGGGCATTGCCCTTAAAAGGGCATTTAGCTCTTTTTCAGCCCAAAGTCCATAACCTAAAAACAAAACCCACCCAATAAACCCTTAAAAAAAACTAACACTAACTCCCGAAGATCCACTTACAGTTTTCGAAGACCGAACATCCATCCTCATCCAAGCGGCAGAAGTCTTCATCTAAGCGGGCCGAAGTCCTCCTCAAAGTCGGCAGAAGTCTTCATCCAGACGGTATCTTCTATCTTCATCCATCTGGCGTGGAGCGGCTCCATCTTCAAGACATCCGGCGCGGAGCATCTTCTTCTTACGACGTCTTCTGAAGAATAAAGTTTCCCTTTAAATGATGTCATCCAAGATGGCATCCCTTACATTCCGATTGGCTGATAGAATTCTATCAGCAATTAGTAATTAAGATGGAAAAATCCTATTGGCTGTTGCAATCAGCCAATAGGATTGAGCTTTCATCCTATTGGCTGATCCAATCAGCTAATAGGATTGAGCTTGCATTCTATTGGCTGATTGGAATAGGATTGAGCTTGCATTCTATTGGCTGATTGGAATAGCCAATAGAATGTGAGCTCAATCCTATTGGCTGATTGGATCAGCCAATAGGATGAAAGCTCAATTCTATTGGCTGATTGCAACAGCCAATAGGATTTTTCCCCCCTTAATTCCTATTGGCTGATAG
The DNA here is from genome assembly GCF_027579735.1 of Bombina bombina. Taxonomy (NCBI): domain Eukaryota; kingdom Metazoa; phylum Chordata; class Amphibia; order Anura; family Bombinatoridae; genus Bombina; species Bombina bombina. The sequence goes on along the minus strand of NC_069499.1, from coordinate 836,584,747 downwards.
AATTCTACCAGCCAATCGGAATGTAAGGGACACCATCTTGGATGACGTCATTTAAAAGGAAACTTCATTCTTCAGAAGACGTCGTAAGAAGAGGATGCTCTGCGCCGGATGTCTTGAAGATGGAGCCGCTCCGCGCCGGATGGATGAAGATAGAAGATGCCGTCTGGATGAAGACTTCTGCCGGCTTGGATGAAGACTTTGGCCCGCTTGGATGAAGACTTCTGCTGGCTTCGCTGAGGACTTCTGCCGCTTGGATGAGGATTGATGTCCGGTCTTCGAAAACTGTAAGTGGATCTTCGGGGGTTAGTGTTAGGTTTTTTAAGGGTTTATTGGGTGGGTTTTCATTTTAGGTTAGGGACTTTGGGCTGAAAAAGAGCTAATTGCCCTTTTAGGGGCAATGCCCATACAAATGCCCTTTTCAGGGCAATGGGGAGCTTAGGTTTTTTAGATAGGTTTTTATTTGGGGGGTTGGTTGTGTGGGTGGTGGGTTTTACTGTTGGGGGGTTGTTTGTATTTTTATTTACAGGTAAAAGAGCTGATTTCTTTGGGGTAATGCCCCGCAAAAGGCCCTTTTAAGGGTCATTGGTAGTTTAATGTAGGCTAGGGTTTTTTTTATTTCGGGGGGGCTTTTTTATTTTGATAGGGCTATTAGGTGTAATTAGTTTAAATATTTGATAATTTCTTTTTTATTTTGTACAACTTAGTGTTTTTTATTGTTTGTAACTTAGTGTTTTTTATTTTTTGTAACGTATTAACTTTTTATAGTAGATTTAAATATCTTAGGTTAGGTTTTTAAATATGTAATATAGTTAATTTAATTGTTAGTTTTATGTAATTTTAGTATAATAGGGTAGATTAATTAATAGTTTAATATAATTTAATGTAATTTATTTAATGTAATTTTAGTATAATATTATAGGGTAGGTTAATTAATAGTTTAATATTGTTTATTTTAATTCTAAAGGTAAGTTTAAATTTATTATAAGATAGGGATGTTGTAATTTTAATGTGAAGTTAGGTTTAGGGGTTAATAGCTTAATTTAGTTTATGGCGATGTGGGGGGCTGGCAGTTTAATGGTTAATAGTTTTAGTAAGTAGTGATGTGGGAGGCCAGGGGTTTAGGGGTTAATATATTTATTTAGTTATAGAGGGCTCCGGGAGTGGCGGGATAGGGATTAATAACTTTATTTAGTTGCAGAGGGGTCCGGGAGCAGCGGGATAGTGGTTAATACCTTTATTAAAGTTGAGGCGGGGTCCAGGAGCGGTGGCATAGGGGTTAATACCTTTATTAAAGTTGTGGTGGGGTCCGGGAGCAGTGGGATAGGGGTTAATACCTTTATTAAAGTTGCGGTGGGCTCCGGGAGCAGCGGTATGGGGTTAATAACTTTATTTAGTTGCAGTGGCCTCAGGGAGCAGCGGTATAGGGGTTAATAACTTTATTAGATTTTTGATGGGCTCCGGGAGCAGCGGGATTGGGGTTAATAACTTTATTAGAGTTGCGGTGGGCTCCGGGAGCAGCAGGATAGGGGTTAATAACTTTATTATAGTTGACGTTGGCTCCGGGAGCAGCGGGATGGGGGTTAATAACTTTATTTAGTTGCGGCAGGGTCCAGGAGCAGTGGGATAGGGGTTAAACATTTTAGTATAGTGGCAGTGTTTAGTGACAGGGTATAAATAAAGTTGGGAAAAAGCCAAATAGCAGCGAGACAACAGTCCGCTGCTCATCGCCCTGTACTTGGTGCGTGGCTTTTTGACAGCTTTTTTTTTTTTAAGGAGAGCGTATTCAGGTCCACGGCCACAATGTTAGGCGAGCATATAGTTGACGGCTTGATATATAGGCCTCTTTGTTTTTACATATATTTTATTAAATTTAAGTTTTAATTTATTTTGAGAGTCTGAGCTTGTTTCGTGCACTGGAAAAACATTGGATAAGATTTGGGAACACAGTTCTCACACTGGATCAGTGAGCTTGGACACTGAAATCTCCCAGTCTGCCCCACTTAGCACACTTGGGTGCTGCCTTACTTGTGAGTATGCTCTTGCACATTTACACCAAGTATAGTGCCAAAACAATATCACGCTAGGAGGAACCTGGAACCTACCCCAAGGGCTCACATTCTTAACAGATAAGTCCTATTGGAAATAAGGGTTCCTTTTTGTACTATACTTATCGTTTATATTTTGATTGACTGTAATATATATTATTATAGAATACTAGGGGGCGCAAGGGAAAAAAAAGACTATACTTACAAATGATAAATATCATATAATGATATGATATTTATCATTTGTAAGTATAGCCTTTTTCTCCCCTTGTGCCCCCTAGAGTTGACACAAGGATTTGTGCATCAACAGATTAGGTATTTATTCTCTTATTTATTCTTTCATTGTGTATTATTCCACCAATCTTACATATTGGGAGTGCGCAGCTTTCTATATTAGTACTGACAAATGTGTGTTACTATTCTTATAGATACATATATATATATATTTATATATACATAAAATATATACATAAACATATATATTTTATATTAAAAAGCATTACTATCAAGATCCATATTTTCTATTGATATAATATGTTCAGAATCCTTTCTCGTAGGGGTCTCTCTGATTCGCCAACATATTGCATCCCACATTCGCATTGCATAATATACACCACGCTTCTGTCACTGCATCTGATACAGTCTTTGATTATAAATTCTTTTTTATTCACATTTGATATGACTGATTTATTTTTGTTTGAGTGTCTACAGGCTTTACAAATTAGACATGGAAAAAAGCCTTTTATCTAATTTCCTATTAGGTCCCTGTCATTCTTCCCTTGTTTTATAAGGACAGTGGGAGCTAGTCTATTTTTCAAGTTATTGGCCTTTCTATACACAAAGTGCGGCCTTGTGGTAATAAGGGGTCCTAAGATTGTATCTTGTTGTAACACATGCCAATGTTTATTTAGGATCTTTTCGGTTAATTTATGGTTAATGTTATAGTTCGTAACAAAAGGGATCTTTACGTCATTTTTTTTACCTATTTGTTTTTCTCTATAAGGTTTTTTCTCTTAATATTTCCCACTTCTTGTCTGATGTTCTCTATGGTTTAATCAGTATAACCCCTTTCTATAAACGTTGACTTCAGAATATTCGACTGTCTTATATAATCATCAATTTTGCTACAGTTCTTTCTTACCCTAAGTAGCTGTCCTTTAGGTATGTTATCCTTCCATGCTTGGAGATGGCAGCTTGTGGAATGAATACAATTGTTAGTGCCTACCGGTTTGAAGTATGTTTTAGTATTAATTTTACTGTTTTCAATAAAAATTTCAAGATCCAGGAAGGTCAAAATCTCATTACTTATATCTTTTGTCAATTTGAACAATAAATCAAAGGATTATTGAGTGCCCTTCTAAATAATAAGTATATAATCAATATACCTCTTATGGCCTTATGGATTTTTTTATAAGAATTAATTTATTTATTGAAAATAATAAATTGGTAAAAAGATAGTTTTTTGGATTTAGGATTGATAACATGAATTTTGTTTCATGAACTTAGTGAAATATCAGAATGGTGTACTATAAAATAAATTGCATAACCAGTGATGCAATAAAAGAGCCCTTTTCTTTATTGAATGTCTTTTTGAAAATAACATTTCAAGCTTAGTTTATCCGTTGTATGTATACAAATACCCATTAAAAAACTTAAGATGATTATTGTCCAATATTGGAGGATATAAGATGCTGGAGATCAGACTAGCGGATTTAAGATTATACAGCATACCTATTAATGAATGGAAAACTGGAAATAAACAGGCACCTTCTTTAGGGGATTTAAGGAAGAGCAATAAGCAGGTCCGTCATCGACTTGAGAAAGGCTCTGATGAGCTGAAACGTGTTTTCGTAGTAATGGACCTTGATTACCAGAGTGATGTCATTATGTATTGGTGGGCATGCCATTGAAGTGCACGGCTGTTTAAGACACTCCCACCAAAGAAATTTTCTCCCACCACTCCCATAAGGAAGTAGTAAGGTATAGTTTGGAGTATGTTAAACTGAGACAATCTGTTAAGACAATACACCCCCTTGTTTTCTGAGAAACGGTGTGACATATTACGAGTGCTATACATATACGGGGAAACTCTGCTTTCAAGTTTAACAACTTCTACAAAAATCCCCACAAGGATAACAAATACACGGGGGGGGGGGGAAACTGATACAATTTGACTAACTACAAAGGACTTAGAAGCCAATTCTTTCCTTTTTTTAAGACTTTTATACTATATATAACCAATATTCATACAGTACCATCCTTTTTATCATTACAGGAATTCCTAATGCCATTTTTATATCATACATGATATATAAGTTTATTTATTAGGTATGAATCTTTTTTACATTGATTATTTATGTGTATAATACATTGACCTTTTAACAAATATATAAACTGCTACTTAAGAGAATTTATTGTATATCATTATTTTTCAACTTGTCATTTGATTAGATTTTAAGCCCTTTTGGTTGAGTGCTCACATTTACGCTGTTGTTTGGTTAAGGAAGTCCATGTTGCAGCCTTATATATCTGCTCCACCGATGCCTCATTCTTGAACGCCCAAGAAGTAGAGACAGAACGAGTAGAATGAGCAGCAAGTAATGCAGACATTTTCTGACCCGCCTCCAAGTAAGCTTTGTGAATCAAACTCCTCAACTAAAATGACAAATATACAGAAGTAGCCTTCTTACCCTTGAGCCTTTTGGAATACAATACAAACAATCTTTGTGACTGATGAAATTCCTTTGTAGCTTGTAAATAAAACTTTAATGCCCTGGCTACATCCAAATTATGCAGAAGACACTCTTTAGAAGACTGAGGCTTAGGACACAAAGAAGGAACAACAATCTCCTGATTAATGTTTTCACAGGAGACTACCCAAGGCAAAAAATAGACAATGTACTTGAAACACAGCCTTATCCTGATGAAACACCAAATAAGGCAGATCACAAGACAAAAGCAGACATCTCAGAAACCCTTTGAGCTAAAGAAATTGCAAGCAAGAACAGTACTTTCCATGACAGTAACTTTATGTCCAAGGAATGCATAGGTTCAAATGGAGAAAATGTCATTATATAAATCCCTGGGAAGACCTCACCTTGAGTATGGAGTGCAGTTCTGGAGACCATTCTCAAAAAAAGATATTGCAGACTTCAAACAAGGGCCACAAAACTAATAAGGGGAATACAAAAAATTGTGTCTGTTTTCTCTAGAAAAAAAGGCACTTGAGGGGTGACATGATTACTTTATATAAATATATTTGAGGCCCATATATAGAGATGGCAGAATCACTGCTTATTCTAAGAAAATTGATTGTGGCAAGAGGTCACAATTTAAGTCTGGAGGAAAGGAGATTTAATCAATAAAATTGTGGAACTTGTTACCTGAGGAGGTGTTAAATGCCAATATCTTAGATACATTTAAAAATTGTTTAGATGCATTTCTGGCTAGAAACAGAATTCATGGATATGATTGTTTATGTTAAATGGGTCACCTTTTTTTTTTTAATGGGATTAATTTAAAAGGACACTGAACCCAAATGTTTATTTCATGATTCAGATAGAGCATGCAATTTTAAGCAACTTTCTAGTTTACTCCTATTGTCAATTTTTATTTGTTCTCTTGCTATCTTTATTTGTAAAAAAGGCATCTAAGCTAAGGAGCCAGCCAATTTTTGGTTCAGGACCTGGACAGCACTTGTTAATTGGTGGGTGAATTTATCCACCAATTAGCAAGAACAACCCAGGTTGTTCTCCAAAAATAGATAAAGTAATTTCTTCCATAGTGGCAAGAATCCATGAGCTAGTGACGTATGGGATATACATTCCTACCAGGAGGGGGCAAAGTTTCCCAAACCTCAAAATGCCTATAAATACACCTCCCACCTCGTCACTTCTTGGCTATTCGTTAAACTAAGGTGTGAGTGTGTATAAAAAGGAGTAAAAAAACAAAGCAAAAAGAGGAACTGGAAAAAAATAATGTATTTTATACAAAAAAACACAACCACAAAAAATAGGGTGGGTCTCATGGACATTTGCCACTATGAAAGAAATTCATTTATTAGGTAAGTTCTTACATAAATTATGTTTTCTTTCATGTAAGTGGCAAGAGTCCATGAGTTAGTGACGTATGGGATATAATACCCAAGATGTGGAAATCCACAGATTCACTAGAGAGGGAGGGATAAATAAAAACAGCTATTTCTGCTGAGAAATTAAATCCCAAAAAAATTACGTTTTCTTAAAAATTAAAAAAAAACTCAAATCAAAGGCATTATAACCAAGCTGAGACAACTGCCCGAAGAACCTTTCTACCAAAGGCTGCTTCTGAAGAAGCAAACACAAAAAAATTGTAAAATTAGAAAAAGTATGCAAAGAAGACCAAGTTGCTGCTTTGCAAATTTGATCAACTGAAGCTTCATTCTTGAGAGCCCAAGAAGTGGCAACTGATTTAGTAGAATGAGCTTTAATTCTCTGAGGCGGAGAATATCCCGCCTCCAGATAAGCTTTGAGAATCTAAAGTCTTAACCAAAAAAAAACCCAGAGAAATAACAGAGGCTTTCTGACTTTTCATGGAGCCAGAAAAAATAACAGACTAGAAATATTTCTGAAATCTTAAGTAGCCTCAACATAATATTTCAAAGATCTTACCACATCCAAAGAATGTAAAGACCCTTAAAGAGTATCATTAGTATTAGGACACAAAAAGGAACAACAATTTCCCTATTGATGTTGATAGAATTCACAACTTTAGGCAAACATTTGAATGAAAACCGCAAAACAACTTTATCTTAATGGAAAAGAGACTCACAAGCAGACAATACAGAAACTCTTCAAGCAGAAGAGATAGCCAAAAGAAATAACACTTTCCAAGAAAGTAATTAATGTCTAGAGAATGCATAGGCTCAAAAGGAGGAGCCTGTAAAATCTTAAAACCAAAATTGAGACTCCAAGGAGGGGAAATAGATTAAAAAACAGGTTTAATATAAATCAAAGCCTGAACAAAATAGTAAATATCAGGAAGTTTAGCAATCTTTCTATGAAATAAAACAGAAAGAGCAGAAATTTCTCCTTTCAAAATATTTGCAAACAAAACCTTATCCAAACCATCTTGAAGAAACTGAACATCATGAAATATAGATTTCCAAACCCGAAAATAAATTCTCCTTGAAACAGACTTACGAGCCTGTATCATAGTGCTAATAACAGAGTCAAAGAAACCTCTATGACTAAGCACTTAAGCGCTTAATTTCCATGTCTTCAAATTTAGAAATTTGAGATCTTGATGGAAAAAAACGGCCCCTGAAACAGAAGGTCTGGCCTTAAAGGAAGTGGCCAAGGCTGCAACTGAACATTCTGACAAGGTCCGCATACCAAAAACCTGAGAGGCCAAGCTGGTGCTATTGGAAGCACATAAGATCGTACCATTATGATCTTGGAGATCACCCTTGGAAAAAGAAACAGAGGCGAAAAAAAAGTAAGCAGGTTGGTAAAAACCAAGGAACTGCTAGAGCATCCACCATCTCTGCCTGAGAATCCTTGGACCTGGAAAGGTATCTGGAAAGCTTCTAATTTAGACGAGAGACCATCAGATCTATTGCTGGAAGACCCCAAATCTATAGAAGCTGAAAAAAACAGATTTGGATGGAGAGCACTCCCCCGAATATAAAGTCTGACAGCTGAGATAATCCCCTTCCCAATTGTCTACGCCTGGGATATGAATTGCAGAAATTAGACAAGAGTTGGATTCCATCCAAGAAAGCATCCAAGATACTTCCTCTATAACTGAAGGACTGCGAGTCCCTCCTCAATGATTGACATATACCACTGTTGTGATATTGTCTGTTTAAAAACAAATGTAAAAGTTGTCTCTTCCAGACCACGTCTGAAGAGCCCAGAAAATAGCATGGAGTTCTAAAATATAGACTGGTAACCTTGCCCCCTGAGGTTTCCAAGCCCCTAGTGCTGTCAGAGACTCTCAGACAGCCCCCCCCCCCCACCTGAAAAACTTGCATCTGTTGAGAATACAGACCAGGTAGGATGAATAAATGAGGCCCCCTGAACAATGAGGTAATAGTCCAAACACCAAATCAGAGGGAAAAGAGTGTTGGGATTTAGGTATATCAGTTGTGATATCTGAAAATAATCCCTGCACCTATGGTGCAACATGCAAAGCTAGAGAGGCCTCAAACAAAAACGAGCAAAGAGGATCGCACCTGATGCTGCAGTCATGAGACCTACAACTTCCATTCAAATAACCACTGAAGGAAATAATAGAGACTGAAGGTTTTAGACAAACTAAAATTAACTTCATTTGTCTCTAGTCTATCAGAGAAAGAACCATAGATACTAAAATCTGGAAAGGTGACCGTTGTCTAAGGAATCAAAAAACATTATTGTAAACTTATCCTCCAACCATGTCTTGAAGAAACCACATGTCAGGATTCGATCTAGTTTCACTTCTTACTTACCTGTCCTTTTAATTCACTACCATCATTCCCTATAAAAGGCACCTTCTTTCACCCCACCTTCACTGGATTAATACAGACTGTTTCCCAGGAAACCTCTACCTCAATCTACATCCTAACCTTAGAACATTCGTAAGCCTCACAGCTTCTCTCAGGGAATCGCTGATTCCACTGATATCATCATCTGCAGCCTTCCGCTGCACCTCTCCCTCCTGCTCTTGTCGGAATGCTGAATCCTGCTTGCTGCGCTTGTGTAATGTATCTGTAATGAACCAGTTGACAGGCGTATCACAATATTAATTTAAGATCTGTTGTTTAAACTCATATAACATTCCTTGCAAAATTGTAAGGTTGTGTCACATTGATAACTTTGCACAAGAGGAATTTCCTAGGCTATCAGTGTGACTTAATCTGGCCATTTTGTTATAACCTACAATCAGGTTAGCATAGAGAGCAGAGTGATAACATACGGCATATAGAAATAGAAAGTTCGTACCTTATCTTCCTTGGTAATTCTGCAAATTGGCACCTTTTACGTTGGAGAGAAGAAAGCAGGGTTGCGGCTCACTGCTTGTCAGAATTACCCCGGCATCTGTTTGGTGTGTGAGACGCTGGAGACAGGATGCGGCGGTAGCTGATGACATAGCCGCAGCTCCTGGAACTCTGAGACACTTCAGCGGTGCAGCGGTTATGCAGCGGAGATTAAGATGCAAGGAATTGTGAATGCCAGAGCAAAGATAAGGTTTGGTAATCTTGAAACTTGAGAGTCTCTTCCGTGGCTAGTAAGGCTAGAAGTAGGTTGTTGTGGAAAAACCGGAACAACTTCAATAATCCAGCAACTATGGTAGGCAGGTTGAGAGCTTTATAGGGAGGAGGAGGAGGATTCTTAAAGGTACAGAGTGAGAGTAATTGATAATTCCTTACAGCTTGGGAGACATTTAGGCAAGCGTCATCAGTTGCAGCCGACACCTCCGCTTGTGTAACCGCTAACTAAGCACAGACTTGTACCGCTCACCCCTGTGACAGTACAAGCAGAGGACACAGGACTCATTGCTTCTTGAATCAGGTCGTATGAATCAATACTGTCACTAACTGTATACTTACTTAGTATTTCAGAACAAGAGTTTGCTTATAGCTCTTCATTTCTTCTTCACATGTGCTTAAGGGGTTACGTATTTGTATGACAGTAGATTGCATTGTTTGTATCAGGAAGGCGCTATTACTACTTTACTCTTGTCTGGCTAAAGATACCTTGAACAGTCATTGCACTCTAGTAACTGTATCTAACTTATGGTATAAGGTCTCCTACAACTTCCATATACCTCAAATCCTAACCTTTTCAGTTACTTGTATGCCACTTATTTGAACACAGACTCGCCGGTGTGTTCTCTGATTTAAATTAGTGGCTATAAAAAGTCAGTTAAGACAACTATCAACTATAGAGCATAGTTGTTGTCCTATCTGTCACAAAAACCTTATTTACAGATTTAACTCTGACCAATCTTAACTTTTACACACTACTGTAGTTATATTAGTTGTTTCAAGTGAGATTCAGCTGAATGAAAAGATTAAAGCTAGTACAAAATATCATCCAAATAAAGAAACACCGCAATACCCTGCACTCTAAATACAGATAGAAGGGCACCAATAATCTTTGAAAAGAATCTCTGTTCTGCTGCTAACCCAAAAGGACAGGCGACAAATTGGTAATGCTTATCTAGAAAAAAGAATCTCAGAAAACAATAGTGGTCTGAAAGAATAAAAAATAAGCGTCCTGTAAGTCTCTTGTGGACATGAAGTAACCTTACTAAACAGAAAGGCAGAATAGTCCCTATAGTCACCATCTTGAAAGCTGGGACTCTTCACAGAGTTTGTTATAACATGGAAAATAATCTTCCCATCGAAGATTTTTATTCTGAAACCTAAACAATACCCCAGAGAAAATAATATTCTGAATCCACTGATTTGAACAGAAACGGCCCAAAAGTATTGAAATAAATACAATCTGCCACCCCCCACCAGTAGAACTGGATAAAAGACCACACTTTCATGCAGTCTTAGGGGCTGAATTTAGTTTAATTATAAGACTTGGAATTAATAAAATTCAGAAAAAAATCTAAATCAAAGCCAGAGGCCTTAGGGGAATAAAAAAAACAATTAGAAGTTTAAAAAATTACCCTTAGAATTCTAAACTTGGGACAGAAAAGACTCCCTTTCCTCCAGTAATAGAGGAGGTAATAAAATCCAATAGAACACCTTTAAAAATTACTATCCTATAATAATAAAATAGTAATCTAAATATAAACACCATATCAAAGATTTAAGCCATAACACTTTTTTTTAGTAAAAATGGCTAAAAACAAAGATTTAATATTAGATAAAATGACATAAAATGCACCATTAAAATGAAATTATTAGCATGTTGAAGTAAAAGAACAATGCTTAGACAAATCAAGATCTGATAACTAAACTGTCCAACCAAAAAGTTGAAACAGCAGCAACATCAGCCATAGAAATGGCAAGTTAAAAAATATGGCCAATATGTAAATATGCTTCTCTTAAGATAGGAAACAAACTTCCTAACTAAAAGAAGAAATATATTCAAGAGGATAGAATTACATTCAGCAAGAGAAGAAATAGCCATAGGAAAGGATATAGCTTTTTAAACCAAGAAGAAAGGTAAAAAGCATCTGGAATAAGAAAAAATTCCAGAGTTACCTCAGAAGTTTAAAAAAAACAATTCAAACATTTGCTATTCTTGTTATCAAGAGGACTAGATTCCTCAACACTCAAAGTAATCAATACTTCCTTAATAAAGACAAAATACATTCAATTGAAAAGTTTGATTTATCAAAATTAATCTCTGAAATTTCTATTTCTCTGAGACAGAGAAAACCACATCAGCAGAAATGCTACAGTATGCTGTCGATCAATACAAACTTCATAGGTATATGAGAAGTTAGGAGAGATTGTTTACGTTAATTTGAAGGCGGAATAGCAGTCATAGCCTTCTCTATATCATTTGCAATATAATCCTTTATATCAACAGTAATATCATGTACATTAGACTGTGGAGGTAAAACAGTAGATGTATATGTACTATAGAAACATTATCAGTATGAATAATAAAACATAACAAGTGCCACATATTGAAGCTGAAGAAATAAAATCAGCTAATTAAACAATATACACACTTAGCTTTGGTATAAATTGTGTCCAGGCAGTATAATTTCTACAGTAACATCAGAGGCAAGATCAGTTTGAGACATCTTGCAAAATATAAAGAAGAAAAAAATAAAATTTAAACAAATTATTCACTCTCAGGTGTGGAAAAGTGAAATAACCTTTATTTGGTAGACAGCAACGTTTTGGGGCACCTGCCCCTTTGTCAAGCTAAAAACACATACAAACAATATATAGCAATACCAATAAAACAAGGGCCAATGAGAACACACATCATAGGCGGGGTTATAGAAATCACATGTGAACCAAGAAAAACAACTAATTATTAAATTAGTTTAAATTTACATACAAATCTGTGGAAACCTATAGTATATACATAGAAAGTCTACAGGATTGGGTTACAATCAAACTCCCTATTCATACCTTTGGGATATAAACATATCCAATTTCTGTATCCATTTAGCCTCTTTATAAAGAAAGTCCCTCTGTCTATTTCCCCCCTCCTAGACTTTCTTTTGGCTTGATCTAACACCATAAAGTGTAATTGGCTCACCTGGTGACCCATATGTAAAAAATGGGCCGGTACTGGAAGATCTTTTGTCCCTGGATTTCTGATGTTTGATTTATGTTTACCAATACGGTCCCTGACTCTTTGGGTAGTTTCACCTATATATAAAATCCCACAAGGACATTTGAGGGCATACACTACATACGATGAATTGCAGGTATAATAACTAGCGGGTAGATTTAGAGTTTGGCATTAGCCATCAAAAGCAGCGTTAAGGGGTCCTAATGCTGCTTTTTACTGCCTGCTGGTATTTAGAGTCAGGCAGGAAAGGGTCTACCGCTCACTTTCTTTCCGTGACTCCAGGCTACCGCAGATCCCCTTACGTCAATTGCGTATCCTATCTTTTCTATGGGATTTGCCTAACGCTGGTATTTGGAGTCTTGGAAGAAGTGAGCGGTAGAGCCTCTACCGACAAGACTCCTACCGCCAAAAAAAGTCAGTAGTTAAGAGCTTTATGGGCTAACGCGGGAATGTAAAGCTCTTAACTACTGTGCTTTAAAGTACACTAACACCCATAAACTACCTATGTACCCCTAAACCGAGGCCCCCCACATCGCAAACACTATAATAACATTTTTTAACCCCTAATCAGCCAATCGGAATTAAGGTAGGAAAAATCTGATTGGCTGATTCAATCAGCCAATCAGATTGAGCTTGCATTCTATTTGGCTGATTGGAACAGCCAATAGAATGCGAGCTCAATCTGATTTGCTGATTGGATCAACCAATCGGATTGAACTTCAATCTGATTGGCTGATTCAATCAGCCAATCAGATTTTTCCTACCTTAATTCCGATTGGCTGATAGAATCCTATCAGCCAATCAGAATTCGAGGGACACCATCTTGGATGACGTCCCTTAAAGGAACCTTCATTCGTCGTTAGTCCGTCGGGGAAGGAGGATGTTCTGCGTCGGCGGGATGAAGATGGATCCGGAGGACAGAAGATAGAAGATGCTGCTTGGAAGAAGACATCGCCCGGATGGAGGACCTCTTCTTTGCCGCTTGGAGGAAGACATCGCCCGGATGGAGGACCTCTTCTTTGCCGCTTGGATCAAGACTTCGCCCGGATGGAGGACAACATCGCCCGGATTGGATGAAGACTTCGGCTCGGCTGAGTGAAGACGACTCAAGGTAGGGAGATCTTCAGGGGGTTAGTGATAGGTTTTTTTAAGGGGGGTTTGGGTGGGTTAGAATAGGGGTATGTGGGTGGTGGGTTGTAATGTTGGGGGGGGTATTGTATTTTCTTTTACAGGTATTTTGATTATTTTGGGGCAATGCCCCGCAAAAAGCCCTTTTAAGGGCTGGTAAAAGAGCTGATTACTTTTGTAATTTAGAATAGGGTAGGGAATTTTATTATTTTGGGGGCTTTTTTATTTTATTAGGGGGCTTAGATTAGGTGTAATTAGATTAAAACTCTTGTAAAAAAATTTTTTTTGTAATTTAGTGGGGGGTTTTTTGTATTATAGATTAGTTTATTTAATTGTATTTTAGTTTAGCTAATTGTAGGTAATTTATTTAATTAATTTAATGATAGTGTAGTGTTAGGTTTAATTGTAACTTAGGTTAGGATTTATTTTACATGTCATTTTATAATTATTTTAACTAGGTAGCTATTAAATAGTTATTAACTATTTAATAGCTATTGTACCTAGTTAAAATAAATACAAAGTTGCCTGTAAAATAAATATAAATCCTAAAATAGCTACAATGTAACTATTAGTTATATTGTAGCTATATTAGGGTTTATTTTCTAGGTAAGTATTTAGTTTTAAATAGGATTAATTTATTTAATTATAGGAATATTATTTTGTTTAATTTAAATTATATTTATGTTAGGGGGTGTTAGGGTTAAGGTTAGACTTAGGTTTAGGGGTTAATACATTTATTATCGTAGCGGCGACATTGCGGACGGGAGATTAGGGGTTAATAATTGTAGGTAGGTGGCGGCGATGTTAGGGAGGGCAGATTAGGGGTTAATACAATTTATTATAGTGTTTGCGAGGCGGGAGTGCTGCGGTTTAGGGGTTAATACATTTATTATAGTGGCGGCGATGTCCGGTCGGCAGATTAGGGGTTAATACTTGTAGTTAGGTTGTGGCGACGTGGGGGGGCAGATTAGGGGTTAATAAATATAATGTAGGTGTCTTCGATGTTAGGGGCAGCAGATTAGGGGTTCATAGGGATAATGTAGGTGGCAGCAGGTGTCCGGAGCAGCAGATTAGGGGTTAATATTATAATGTAGGTGGCAGCGATAGCGGGGGCGGCAGATTAGTGGTTAATACGTGTAAGGTTAGGGGTGTTTAGACTCGGGGTTCATGTTAGGGTGTTAGGTGCAGACTTAGAAAGTGTTTCCCCATAGGAAACAATGGGGCTGCGTTAGGAGCTTAACGCTGCTTTTTTGCAGGTGTTAGGTTTTTTTTCAGCCCAAACTGCCCCATTGTTTCCTATGGGGATATCGTGCACGAGCACGTTTTGCCAGCTTACCGCTACCGTAAGAAACGCTGGGATTGAGGGTTAAAGTGGCGTTAAATTATGCTCAATGCTCCCTTTTCTGAGACTAACGCAGCCATTCAGACAACTCTAAATATCAGCATTGTCTTAAGGGTGCGCTGGGAAAGAAAGCAGCGTTAGCTACGCAGGTCTTTACAGACAAAACTCTAAATCTAGGCGTAGGTATTTTAAATTTACAGCCTGAGTAGGGATGACAGATCTCTCCACCCTTGATAACACTTTTAGAATGAGGGCACCCTCATTGTACCATTTTTGGGTTTACCAAAAAATGGAGATACTTTAGTATCAGATTTAACAACTGCTTTAGTTATCCTTCTCCTACATGTATAACCCTTACGATACGCTGCTCTAGGCATTTGACTGAACTCCTTAATGTCAGGACACGAATCTCTTAGGATATGCCAATTATGTTTAAGGATACCTTGAACCTTATTACTTATATATTACTTATTATACTTTATTATATGTGCTAACAAAAGTGAGTCTATTATTCTGCTGTCTAGGGTGTTTGTTTTGGAAATTTGATCTCACATGTGTCAATCCTGTATGTGGATAGCCGCATTTTTCAAATTTGGACGGGGTTTCATCTAATCTACATTCTTTTTTGATGGGATCAGATACGATCCTATTAACCCGGAGGAACTGAAATTTAGACACAGATTTAAATATGGTGGGTGAAAACTGTTCCTATGTAATAACATATTTCTATTGGTTTTCTTAACAAATAAATCGTTTTTTTGAAAACCAGTTTCTTTGTACACCAATGTATCCAGAAATTCGATTTGGCTATTGTCTTGTTTGGATGTAAATTGTATAAATGACACAGATCTCTCAATGCCAGATCTCTCAATGTCATTCCTCAGTTGTGTAAGAAATTCTAGGGGTCCCTGCCAAATAATAAACAAATCGTCTATATACCTATACCAGGCTAGACAGTACTGTTTAAATAGAGGATGGTTATAAACCACAGTCTCCTCACTATGATCCATTACCATACAGGCTTAGGATGGGGCCACATTGGACCCCATCGCTGTGCCCGTTTTTTGCAAATAAAACATTTTATCGAAGAGAAAATGGTTTTGAGTCAAAATTGCTACTAGTAGATCCATCATGTATCCAATTTGTGATTTATTGTACTTGTCACATGTGTCAAGTGTATTCTTAACACAATCAATGTGGAATGACAGTATACAAACTGCATACATCCCATGTGGCAAGCACAAAATTGTCTAATTTTACCAAGGAAATCACTGGTGTCCCTAATATATGATTTACCCTTTTGAACTCGGTGCATAAATTTAGCAGCATTGCTCATAATGGAACTATTTTCAGCCACAATGGGGCACCCTGGTGGGTTAATTGGATCTTTATGGATCTTGGGGGTTAAAAAAAAGCAGGTACAATAGGATGCTTAATGAGAAGAAAATCATACAATTTTTTACTAATAATTTGATGTTGAAAAGCATTGTCTAGCATGGATTTAAATTGGGCTTGGATCTTAAGGGTAGGGTCACCAGGTAATTTATTATAGACTGATACATCTTGCAATTGGCGTAGGGCTTTGGCTATGTACATACTTGTATCCATTACAACAACCGCCCCGATCAGCACTCTTAATTGTAATAACAGTATTCATTTGTAGATTTAACAACACACATTTTTCTTCTGCAGTTAAATTAGATTAACTATACCCAAACTTATTGCTATAATTTTTTATTGATAAGAGCCTTGTATTGGCTTTCAACAACCTTTATAAAATTTTCAACCCCAAAGTTAGTGCAAGGGGGAGAGAAGTTACTCTTGTTGCATAAACCAAAGGCAGCAATGTCCAGTGTGTCCTTAATACCAGTCTCAACATCTTGTGACACAACAGGGTCTGGGTTCTGTATTTTAGGGATATTGCTGAAAAAGGCTTTCAATCTTATAAACCTGAAAAAACTAATTAAATCGACATTCAAGTCAAATGTATAAGACAGTTCAGTAGGGCAAAACTACAGGGAGTGCAGAATTATTAGGCAAATGAGTATTTTGACCACATCATCCTCTTTATGCATGTTGTCTTACTCCAAGCTGTATAGGCTCGAAAGCCTACTACCAATTAAGCATATTAGGTGATGTGCATCTCTGTAATGAGAAGGGGTGTGGTCTAATGACATCAACACCCTATATCAGGTGTGCATAATTATTAGGCAACTTCCTTTCCTTTGGCAAAATGGGTCAAAAGAAGGACTTGACAGGCTCAGAAAAGTCAAAAATAGTGAAATATCTTGCAGAGGGGTGCAGCACTCTTAAAATTGCAAAGCTTCTGAAGCGTGATCATCGAACAATCAAGCGTTTCATTCAAAATAGTTAACAGGGTCGCAAGAAGCGCGTGGAAAAACCAAGGCACAAAATAACTGCCCATGAACTGAGAAAAGTCAAGCGTGCAGCTGCCAAGATGCCACTTGCCACCAGTTTGGCCATATTTCAGAGCTGCAACATCACTGGAGTGCCCAAAAGCACAAGGTGTGCAATACTCAGAGACATGGCCAAGGTAAGAAAGGCTGAAAGACGACCACCACTGAACAAGACACACAAGCTGAAACGTCAAGACTGGGCCAAGAAATATCTCAAGACTGATTTTTCTAAGGTTTTATGGACTGATGAAATGAGAGTGAGTCTTGATGGGCCAGATGGATGGGCCCGTGGCTGGATTGGTAAAGGGCAGAGAGCTCCAGTCCGACTCAGACGCCAGCAAGGTGGAGGTGGAGTACTGGTTTGGGCTGGTATCATCAAAGATGAGCTTGTGGGGCCTTTTCGGGTTGAGGATGGAGTCAAGCTCAACTCCCAGTCCTACTGCCAGTTTCTGGAAGACACCTTCTTCAAGCAGTGGTACAGGAAGAAGTCTGCATCCTTCAAGAAAAACATGATTTTCATGCAGGACAATGCTCCATCACACGCGTCCAAGTACTCCACGGCGTGGCTGGCAAGAAAGGGTATAAAATAAGAAAATCTAATGACATGGCCTCCTTGTTCACCTGATCTGATCCCCATTGAGAACCTGTGGTCCATCATCAAATGTGAGATTTACAAGGAGGGAAAACAGTACACCTCTCTGAACAGTGTCTGGGAGGCTGTGGTTGCTGCTGCACGCAATGTTGATGGTGAACAGATCAAAACACTGACAGAATCCATGGATTGCAGGCTTTTGAGTGTCCTTGCAAAGAAAGGTGGCTATATTGGTCACTGATTTGTTTTTGTTTTGTTTTTGAATGTCAGAAATGTATATTTGTGAATGTTGAGATGTTATATTGGTTTCACTGGTAAAAATAAATAATTGAAATGGGTATATATTTGTTTTTTGTTAAGTTGCCTAATAATTATGCACAGTAATAGTCACCTGCAGACACAGATATCCCCCTAAAATAGCTAAAACTAAAAACAAACTAAAAACTACTTCCAAAAATATTCAGCTTTGATATTAATGAGTTTTTTGGGTTCATTGAGAACATGGTTGTTGTTCAGTAATAAAATTAATCCTCAAAAATACAACTTGCCTAATAATTCTGCACTCCCTGTATAGTCCCTTGTTAAGCACTTTTATTTCAACATCACTCAAAGGTTTAGAGGACAGGTTAATAACATTTACCTCCTCCACTTCTGTTGTTGGCAAGTGTTTATTTTTCCTCTTCCTGACGGACCCTCTGCGTGTCTTCCTCCTCCTTCTCTCTGCGCCATCGGACGCTGAAAAGGGGGCGGGCCTTCGGCTGACATCACGGTCCCATCAGAGCTATTGGAGGAGCCAGAATCTGAGTCAGATACTTGCTGATTACGCACTGGACCTCCTCTGAAGTTAGCATATCCAGTATTACGTCTCCAGTATCTCTGTCACCGGTACACCTTGCCATGTTCATAATCTTGTCCGTCCCTTCTGAATTTGCGGCATTTGCACTCTTCCACATCTTTCTTAAATGTGCTTACACTTTCTTGTACCTCTTTAAGCATACCTTGTAGTTCATCCTTATTCACAAGTTCTTTTAGTTTGGTCTCTTGTTCAGCTATCTGTGTTTTCAGCAACTGTAGCTCCAAATTGGTAAATTCAATATTGAGTATCATAATGTCCATTGAGCTTTTGTTCAGTATTTGCTGATATTTAGTACAGAATTCAGGATTGTCTGAAAGAAGGTAGGTTGTAGTGTAGAGCGCATGCCTCTAGGGATTCTCTTCATCCTGTGATATTCAGCCACGTGGCTATCCACATACAGAATTGACACATGTGGGATCACATTTCCAAAACAAACACCCTAGACAGCAGAATGATACTAACTTTTGTTAGCACATATAATACTCTAAGTAATAAGGTTCAAGGTATCCTTAAACATAATTGGCATATCCTAAGAGATTTGTGTCCTGAGATTAAGGAGTTCAGTCAAATGCCTAGAGCAGCGTATCGTAAGGGTTATACATGTGGGAGGATAACTAGAGCAGTTAACTCTGATACTAAAGTATCTCCATTTTTTGGTAAATGGTACCTTTCCCTGCCTTAAGTGCCCTCATTGTAATAGTTTATCAAGGGTGGAAAGCTCTGTCATGCCTACTCAGGCTATAAATTTAAAAATACTTGGTTATTATACCTGCAATTCATCGTATGTAGTGTATGCCCTCAAATGTCCCT
This sequence comes from Bombina bombina, assembly GCF_027579735.1. Lineage (NCBI taxonomy): Eukaryota > Metazoa > Chordata > Amphibia > Anura > Bombinatoridae > Bombina > Bombina bombina. The sequence continues at coordinate 836,565,319 of NC_069499.1, read as the reverse complement.
GTGGGATTTTATTTATAGGTGAGACTACCGAAAGAGTCAGGGACCGTATTGGTCAACATAAATCAAACATCAGAAATTCAGGGACAAAAGATCTTCCAGTACCGGCCCATTTTTTTTACAAATGGGTCACTAGGTGAGCCAATTACGCTTTATAGTGTTAGATCAAGCCAAGAGAAAGCCTGGGGGTGGGGGGAGAGATAGACAGAGGGACCTTCTTTATGAAGAGGCTAAATGGATATGGAAATTGGATATGTTATATCCCAAAGGTATGAATAGGGAGTTTAATCTTAATCCAATCCTGTAGACTTTCTATGTATATACTATAGGTTTCCATAGATTTGTATGTAAATTTAAACTAATTAAATAGTTTATTATATTCTCATACTAGATCATACCAGATTGTGATATTTGTATAGTGGCTGTGCTATTTTGCTTCCTTTCAGATTGTTTTTAATATTGGTCCTCTGGGACACTGCAAAAGGGCAAATATAGGGTTAATATGTTGTTTTTCTTGGTTCACATGTGATTTATATAACCCCGCCCATGATGTGTGTTTTAATTGGCCCTTCTTTTATTGGCAATGCTATATATTGTTTGTATGTGCACTATCTTTTTAGCTTGACAAAGGGGTAGGTGCCCCAAAACGCTGCTGTCTACCTAATAAATGTTATTTCACTTTTCAACACCTGAGAGTGCAACATTTCTTTGGACACTTGATTATTTGGAGCAAGGGGTATTTGCTCTGATTGTGTTGCACCCACCTTGAGACCTGCTGGATATTTATGTTTAAAGGTGTGCTGGTCCTACAACGTTGATTTAAATACAATATCCAATTTCTTCAAAATAGCAGTTTCAGGAATGGGAAAAAAATGCTTATATGAAAAATAAAAGCAAATATCATAGCCCTCTGTAACAAATAAAAGCAGGGAGCAAAAAGAGGGAGAGACTTAATATAACAAAATTTTTGGCGCCAAAAAGTACGCAAACTAAGATGACGCAAATACTAAGGAAAAAAACTTTTGGCACTAAAGGTTAACAGGAAATTTCACGATTCGCCTCATAACAGACGCGACTTCACGGCAAAAAAATTTGCATCAACAAAGACGCAAGAAATTACTTGACTAGCATCACAACAAATGCAACCTTCGCGGCAAAAAAAAAATGCGTCAAGAATGATGCAATAAATATAATCATTTTGCGCCATCGCGAGCCTAATTTGCCCGCGAAAATTTGAAAAAAACAAAACCGAAGTTACACTAGCTGAAACCTCAGGTAAGAAAAAAATTATACTAAATTTCTCCAAAACATAATTTTCCATGCTGAAACTGCAAAGGGAAATAAACATAGACCTGACTCATGGCAAAAATATGCAATATATATTTAAAAACTTTAAAAATATAGAGTGCCAAACATAGCTGAGAGTGTCTTAAAAATAAGATATATACTTACCTGAAGACACCCATCCACATATAGCAGACAGCCAAACCAGTACTGAAACATATCAGCAGAGAGATGAATCCCCACGAATTTACAGAGAGCCTTAGATTTCCCATAGTTGAAAATATAGCATCATAAGGCAAATACTCCCTTCATATCCCTCAGACAAACACTGTACTTTGAGAGGAATTTGGGCTTTAAACTGCCCAGAAGCGCCTTTCACAGAAGACATCAAGCACGACTTGCTTCACCACCCTCCAACGAAGGCAAAGTTTGTATAACTAAGGTGTGAGTGAGGTGGGAGGTGTATTTATAGGCATTTTGAGGTTTGGGAAATTTTCCCCATTGTGGTAGGAATGTATATCCCATACGTCACTAGCTCATAGACTCTTGCAACTTACATGAAAGAAATAAGCAAAGGTGAGGGGTATCCGGACCACGGTCGGACTGTGGGTCAGTGCAAACGGAGAGAAATAATCTCAAAAAAATGAACTCTGCTACTCACAATGCCTGGAGTGCCGTAATAAAAAGGCGCATCAAGCCGTGAGTAATTCAAAGGAAAAAAGGAAACAGGCACTGCTCGGTTAGAGAAAAAAATAAAAACATACCTTTATTTAAGACACTTAAAAAACATGCAGCTAGATTTAGAGTTTTGTCGGTAAAGACCTGCGTAGCTAACGCAGCTTTTTTTCCTACCGCTGCTTCCAAACAACGCTGGTATTTAGAGTTGTCTGAGGGGCTGCGTTAGGCTCCAAAAAGGGACAGTTAAAGGGCCATTAAACCCAAAAATTGACTTTCATGAATCAGATAGAGGATACAATTTTAAACAACATTTCAATTTACTTCTATTACCCAATTTGCTGCAATCTTTAGATATCCTTTGTTAAAGAAATATCAATGCACATTGGTGAGCCAATCACATGAGGCATCTATGTGCAGCCACCTATCAGAAGCTACTGAGCCTATCTAGATATGTTTTACAGGAAAGCATATCAAGAGAATGAAGCAAATTAAATAATAGAAGAAAATTAGAAAGTTGTTTAAAATTGCATTCTCTATCTGAATCATGAAAGAAAAAATGTGGGTTTAATGCCCCTTTAAGCCAAATTTACCACCACTTCAACCCTCAATACCAGCGTTGCTTACGGTAGCAGTAAGCTGGCAAAACGTGCTCGTGCACGATTCCCCCATAGGAAACAATGGGGCAGTTTGGGCTGAAAAAACCCTAACACCTGCAAAAAAGCAGCTAACGCAGCCCCATTGTTTCCTATGGGGAAACACTTTCTAAGTCTGCACCTAACACCCTAACATGAACCCCGAGTCAAAACACCCCTAACCTTACACTTATTAACCCCTAATCTGCCGCCCCCGCTATCACTGACACCTACATTATATTATTAATCCCTAATCTGCCGCTCCGGCATCTTCTATTTTCATCCATCCGGAGCAGAGCCATCTTCTTCCCAGCCGACGTGGATCCATCCTCTTCAACCGACGCCTACTCGCCGAATGAAGGTTTCTTTAAATGACGTCATCCAAGATGGCGTCCCTCGAATTCCGATTGGCTGATAGGATTCTATCAGTCAATCGGAATTAAGGTAGGAAAAATCTGATTGGCTGATCCAATCAGCCAATCAGAATGAGCTCGCATTCTATTGGCTGATCGGAACAGCTAATAGAATGCAAGCTCAATCTGATTGGCTGATTGGATCAGCCAATCGGATTGAACTTGAATCTGATTGGCTGATTGAATCAACCAATCAGATTTTTCCTACCTTAATTCCGATTGGCTGATAGAATCCTATCAGCCAATCGGAATTTGAGGGACGCCATCTTGGATGACGTCATTTAAAGGAACCTTCATTTGGCGAGTAGGCGTCGGTTGAAGAGGATGGATCCGCGTCGACTGGGAAGAAGATGGCTCCGCTCCGGATGGGTGAAGATAGAAGATGCCGCTTGGATGAAGATGTCTGCCGGTCCGGATGTCCTCTTCTGCCCGGATAGGATGAAGACTTCTGCCGGTCTGGATCTCCTCTTGTGCCCCATTGGATGAAGACTTTGGCCCGGCTGGGTGAAGACGACTCAAGGTAGGGAGATCTTCAGGGGGGTAGTGTTAGGTTTATTTAAGGGGGGTTTGGGTGGGTTAGAGTAGGGGTATGTGGGTGGTGGGTTTTAATGTTGGGGGGGTTGTATTTCTTTTACAAAGATATGACAAGTCCACGGATTCATCCTTACTTGTGGGATATTATCCTCCTGCTAACAGGAAGTGGCAAAGAGCACCACAGCAGATCTGTTATATAACTGTTCCCTTAGCTCCTCCCCCCAGTCATTCTCTTTGCCTATGCTAGTAATAGGAAGGGTAAAGTGATATTAGTGATAAAATGATAGTTTTAATTTCTTCAATCAAGATGTTTTTTATTTTAAATGGTACCGGTGAGTACTATTTGACTCAGGGGGGATTTTGAAGAAGATTTCCCCCTGAAATTGATTATCTTAGCGGCAGTTACTAAGATCAATTATGGTTCCCACAGATCTGAAGGTAATATGGGAAAAATCTTCAGTGTGGAGAACAGTCTCATGCAGCAAGCAGCATTTGTGGTATGCTGTCAGCCTTTTTATTTCTGAGCAGAGTTAAGATATCAGAACTGGCTGATTGGGTTCCTCATAGTGGGAACAGGGTGTTACTGTACTCCTGGGTGTTTGTTTTCTAATACTTATGCACTCAAAGTCAGCATATAATTAAAACACTGGGACATATTACTAAGTCTTCATTATATTGTTAAACAAAAGGATGGCTTTTATTGTGTTCTTGGGGACCACATGGCAGTTTAAAACCGTTTCTCATGAGGTAGTTTAAATTTCAGTGCAACCTCCATTGTGGGCGGGGCCTAGTTTACACTGAAGGAGACAGCAGACATTTGCTCTGGTTGGGCCCTATCTGTGTTCTATACTATCAGGATTGGTGTTGATTCATTTGGCAGTGTTCTGGGGGTAGGGGTCTTATTTAGCAAAGTGTAATTTTTTTGCTTAAATGTTCCTCTAAAGTGTAAATTTCTACTCTTGCATTTGGGATGCAATAATTTTTGGCAACTCTGCATTTATATTCATAGTTTTTGAAAGTTTATAGGCTACTTAAGTTTGTTTGGAAAAAAATTGTGCGCTTTTATCTCTTAAAGACGCAGTACCTGTTTTTTTTACAAAATTAATTTTTGCAATAAATAAAGTGTTTACCAACTGTTGTGGTTATTACTACTTTGTTTAACATGTCTGACATTGAGGAAACTCATTGCTCTATGTGTTTAGAAGCCATTGTGGAACCCCCTCTTACTTTGTGTACCTCTTGTACTGATAGAGCCTTACACTGTAAAGAACATATTTTAGGAAATTAAAGTATGTCTAAGGATGATTCTCAGTCTGAAGAGAATCAGGATATGCCATCTAATTCTCCTCAACTTTTAACACCCACACAAGTGACACCTAGTACATCTTACTCTGCAAGATATAGCTGCAGTTATGTCAACTACCCTCACTGAGGTATTATCTAAACTGCCAGGTTTGCAGGGTAAACGCAGTAGGCCAGGTATTAACGTAAATACTGAACCCTCTGATGCTTTAGTAGCCATTTCCAATGTACCCTCACAATGCTCTGAATTGGGGGTTAGGGAATTATTGTCTGAGGGAGAACTTTCAGATTCAGGGAATGTGTTACCTCAGACAGATACGGACTTAACGTCCTTTAAATTTAAACTTGAGCACCTTCGCCTGTTGCTCAGGGAGGTCCTAGCGACTCTGGATGATTGTGAACCTATTACAGTTCCTCCAGAAAAATTATGTAAAATGGATAAATATCTAGAAGTTCCTACTTACACTGATGTTTTTTCCGGTTCCCAAAATAATTTCGGAAATTATTAAAAAGGAATGGGATAGACCAGGTATACCATTCTCTCGCCCTCCTAATTTTAAGAAAATGTTTCCCATTTCAGACACCATCAAGGACTCCTGGCAAACGGTCCCTAAGGTGGAGGGAGCAATATCTACTCTAGCTAAGCATACAACTATACTTATTGAGGACAGTTGTGCTTTCAAAGACACTATGGATAAAAAATTAGAGGGTCTTCTAAAGAAATTATTTATTCACCAGGGTTTCTTGTTACAACCTGCTGCCTGCATTGTTCCAGTAACTACGACGGTGGCTTTCTGGTTTGACGCCCTTGAGGAGGCTTTGAAAGTAGAGACGCCCCTAGACGACATTTTGGACAGAATTAAAGCTCTCAAATTAGCTAATTCTTTTATCACAGATGCTGCTTTCCATCCAAGGGCTACTCATTGAGTAAGATTAGGATTCCTAGGATTTTGTCCTTTCTCCAAGAAGGATTGGAGAAGGGGTTATCTGCTAGTTCTTTAAAAGGACACATTTTCTGCTTTGTCAGTTTTATTACACAAGCGTCTGGTGGATGTCCCAGACGTTCAGTCTTTTTGTCAGGCTTTAATCAGAATCAAGCCTGTGTTTAAACCTGTTGCTCTGCCATGGAGTCTGAATTTAGTTCTTAATGTTCTTCAAGGGGTTCCATTTGAACCCATGCATTCCATAGTTATTAAGCTGTTATCTTGGAAAGTTTTGTTTTTAGTTGCTATCTCTTCTACTCGAAGAGTTTCTGAGCTTTCTGCTTTACAATGTGATTCGCCTTATCTTATATTCCATTCTGATAAGGTGTTTTTGCATACTAAACCTGGATTTCTTCCTAAGGTTGTTTCAAATAAGAATATTAATCAGGAAATTGTTGTTCCTTCCTTGTGTCCTAATCCTTCTTCTAAGAAGGAACGTCTATTAAATAACTTGGATGTGGTTCGCGCTTTGAAGTTTTACTTACAAGCGACCAAGGATTTCCGACAAACATCTTCTCTTTTTGTTGTTTATTCTGGAAAGCGTAGGGGTCAAAAAGCTACAGCTACCTCTCTCTCTTTTTGGCTGAAAAGCATCATCCGCCTGGCATACGAGACTGCTGGACAGCAGCCTCCTGAAAAAATTATGGCTCATTCCAAGAGCTGTGGCTTCCACACGGGCTTTTTAAAAATGATGCTTCTGTTGAACAGATTTGTAAGTCTGCAACTTGGTCCTCCCTTCATACTTTTTCCAAATTTTATACTTTTGCTTCTTCGGAGGCTGTTTTTGGGAGAAAGGTTCTTCAAGCAGTGGTGCCTTCTGTTTAGGTCTCTGTCTTGTCCCTCCCATTCATCCGTGTCCTGTTGCTTTGGTATTGTATCCCACAAGTAAGGATGAATCCGTCATATCTCGTCATATCTTTGTAAAAGAAAAGGACATTTATGCTTACCTGATAAATTTATTTCTTTTACGATATGACGAGTCCACGGCCCGCCCTGTCATTTTTTAGACAGAATTTATTTTATTTTTAAAACTACAGTCACCTCTGCACCTTTTTAGCTTTTCCTTTCTCTTCCTATATCTCCGGTCGAATGACTGGGGGGAGGAGCTAAGGGAACAGTTATATAACAGCTCTGCTGTGGTGCTCTTTGCCACTTCCTGTTAGCAGGAGGATAATATCCCACAAGTAAGGATGAATCCGTGGACTCGTCATATCGTAAAAGAAATAAATTTATCAGGTAAGCATAAATTTCCTTTTTTTATTTACCGGCAAAAGAGCTGATTACTTTGGGGCATGCCCCGCAAAAAAACCTTTTAAGGACTGGTAAAAGAGCTGATTACTTTTTAATTTAGAATAGGGTAGGGACCTTTATTATTTTGGGGTCTTTTTTATTTTATTAGGGGGCTTAGAGTAGGTGTAATTAGCCTAATATTCTTGTAAACTTTTTTTTTTCTGTAATTTAGTGTTTGTTTGTTTTTGTAATTTAGTTTAGTTTATTTAATTGTATGTAATTGTAGGTAATTTATTTAATAAATTTATTGATAGTGTAGTGTTAAGTTTAATTGTAACTTAGGATTTATTTTACAGGTAATTTTGTAATTATTTTAACTAGGTAGCTATTAAATAGTAAATAGCTATTTAATAGCTATTGTACCTAGTTAAAATAAATACAAAGTTGCCTGTAAAATAAATATAAATCCTAAAATAATTATTCGTTATATTGTAGCTATATTAGGGTTTATTTTACAGGTAAGTATTTAGTTTTAAATAGGAATACTTTAGTTAATAAGATTTAATTTATTTCGTTAGATTAAAATTATATTTAACTTAGGGGGGTGTTAGGGTTAGAGTTAGATTTAGCTTTAGGGGTTAATACATTTATTAGAGTAACAGCGAGGTCCGGTCGGCAGATTAGGGGTTAATACTTGAAGTTAGGTGGCTGTGACATTGGGGGGGGGCAGATTATGGGTTAAGACTATTTATTATAGTGTTTGCGAGGCAGGAGTGCGGCGGTTTAGGGGTTAATAACTTTATTAGAGTAGCGGCGAGGTCCGGTCGGCAGATTAGGGGTTAATAAGTGTAGGTAGGTGGCAGCGACGTTGGGGGGGGCAGATTAGGGGTTAATAAATATTATGTAGGTGTCGGCGATGTTAGGGGCAGCAGATTAGGGGTTCATAGGGATAATGTAGGTGGAGGCGATGTGCGGTCGGCAGATTAGGGGTTAAAAATATTTATTATAGTGGCAGCGATGTGGGGGGACCTCGGTTTAGGGGTACACAGGTAGTTTATGGGTGTTAGTGTACTTTAGAGCACTGTAGTTAAGAGCTTTATATACCGGCTTTAGCCCATAAAGCTCTTAACTACAGCCTTTCCATGGGCGGTATGAGTCTTGTCGGAGAGGGTGTACCGCTCACTTCAGCCGAGACTCTAAATACCGGCGTTAGGAAGATCCCATTGAAAAGATAGGATACGTAATTGGCGTAAGGGGATCTGTGGTATGGAAAAGTCGCGGCTTGAAAGTGAGCGGTACACCATTACCTGGCCAACTCTAAATACCAGTGGGCAGCCAAAAGCAGCGTTAGGACCCCTTAACACTGCTTTTGACGGCTAACGCAGAACTCTAAATCTAGGCGAAGGTGTGTTCTTAAACAGAGGGCAGACATGCATACAAGATCAGTCTTACGCGTTTCGCGCCCCCTAGTGGTGCTTATTCATAGACTAGTGAGGTGTAGCAAGGATAGGCAATTTATACTAAAAGTGCAAACTGATTAACCCTTGCTGCTCCAACTTATATTAAAATACATACCAGATGAATGTTAAAAGCACAAAATGAAATAAAGTTATAATCATAGTGATGGGATGAAACAATACACTTATTTTGTGAATAATTTTACAAATATCTATGAGAAACCCAAAAATAAAGTAAATAATTAATTTTAACATTTTATTTTAAATTGTAAATTACAAATACTAAGGATATTTTTGTGACAGACTACATGATGAACTAAGCCATTCGAAGTGGCATTCTCATGTTAGGCGTGGGGGAAAGGTTATTTATTGAATGACACAAACCCAATATTAGGATCAAAGATAGCCATCTAATCGTGCTATGATCTATAGTTTACCTAAATTCATTCATTGGGGTAAAGTATCATAGTTTTTTGTAATTGCTAAAAGTAAAATTCCTTAAAGGGACATAATACTCATATGCTAAATCACTTGAAACTAATGCAGTATAACTGTAAAAAGCTGACAGGAAAATATCACCTGAGCATCTCTATGTAAAAAAGGAAGATATGTTACCTCACAATCTCCTCAGCTCAGCAGAGTAAGTTCTATGTAAAAAGTTATACTCAGCTACTCCCAGCTGCAGGTAAAAAAAATGAAGAAATGAACACCAGCCAATCAGCAGTCTTGAGGTCATGAACTCTTTTACTGTGATCTCATGAGATTTCACTTAACTGTCATGAGATTTCATAGTAAGCTGAATAGGGAAATAATATGAGAGTGCACGAGGCTCATCCCCTAAGCTGTCCCAGGACAGACACACTAAAATGCTGCTTAGAAATCCTTTACAATGGGATGTGGCTACTGAGGAACTTTTGAAGTAAATTATCTTTCTTTTTTACATAGAGATGTTCAGGTGATATTTTCTAGTCAGCTTTTTACAGCTATGCTGCATCACTTTCAAGTGTTTAAACATTTGGGTATTATGGCCCTTTAAGGGACACAATGGATCAAAGGCAAGATACAAGATACAAAATGCAAAATATAAAAGACACCATACAGATCTCAGCGGGCATTAGCTGTCAATAAAATAACTAATGTTAAACTCTCTGTTCATTCCTAGGGGGATTCTTGTTTTTAGTTTTAAGATACAAAACAGTTCCTTCTTGTCAAGGACTTTGTTTTTATTATCTCCTCTTATCGGAACTCTGGCTAAATCTATAACTTGAACTGAAAAATTTGCTTTATTTGTAAAATGTATGCCATTGAAATGGCTTGCTACAGCTGATTCTTTACCATATTTTTCCACGTCCCTGACGTGTTCCCCTACTCTTTTTCTTAGTTCCCTAGAGGTTTGTCCTATGTATTGACTATGACAAAAGTTGCAGGTTAGCATGTACACCACCCATTGGGTACCACAATTGGCATAAAACTGAATCTCAAATTTTTGATTGGTGATACTTGATTTAAAGGAATCACCTCTCAAAATAATGATACAAGTGTTGCAGTTTTTACTGCCACATCTAAAATTGCCTTTATGTTTTAGCCATGTGGATTCCCTGGACTGAATATTGTTGCTTACCATACCAGGGGAGAGGGACTGTGCTAGAGTTCTAGGTTTTTTAGGAACAAATTTGCAGTTTTTAACAAATTGTTTTAAAATCTCATCTCCTAATAAAAGGTGCATGTGTTTTTTAAGTATTTTTACAATTTGATCATATTGCATGGTGTACTCCATCGTGAATACTATAGAATCACTAAAATCACTGTTATTGGTGTTTTTGTGATATCTGTTTGTTGTGTTGTATTCAGATTTAACTAATTGGCGACATTTTAGTAAATTATTTTTGTTGTAACCTCTGTTAACTAATCTGTTTTCAAGTTCAATGGCCTGTTGATTATAGACTTAATCTGATTTGGTGTTCCCCCTTAATCTGATAAACTGTCCTTTAGGTATAGCCTGTACTAGATGTTTGGGGTGTTGTGATTTTGCATGCAGAATCGTGTTACCAGCAGTGGGTTTTCTATATGTTTTTGTGCATATTTAATTATTATATGTTTGTTAAGTTAAATCTAAGAAGCTTACTTCTGTTCTGCTATAAGAGCCAGTGAATTTGAGTCCCATATGGTTGTTGTTTAAATAGTTCATGAATTCATGGTGGGAAGAGTCATCTAATGGTTTTTTGACTATAAACAGCAACTCATCTATATATTGTGAATAAAAGACAATCAGCTAGATTACGAGTTTGGCGTCAGCCTTAAAAAGCAGTGTTAAGGGGTCCCAACACTGCTTTTTAACGCCCACTGGTATTACGAGTCTGACAGGTACAGGTGTACCACTCACTTTTTTTCTGCAATTTTAGCATACCGCAAATCCCCTTACGTCAATTGCGTATCCTATCTTTTTAATGGGATTTTCCTAACGCTGGTATTACGAGTCTTGGAAAAAGTAAGCGGTACACCCTCTCCTGTCAAGACTCCTATTGCATTTAAAAGTCAGTAGTTAAGAGTTTTATAGGCTAACGCCGTAACATAAAGCTCTAACTAAAGTGCTAAAAAGTACACTAACACCCATAAACTACCTATTAACCCCTAAACCGAGGCCCCCCCACATCGCAAACACTATAATAAAATTATTTAACCCCTAATCTGCCGACCAGACATCGCTGCTACTTTAATAAATTTATTAACCCCTAAACCTAAGTCTAACCCTAACCCCCCCTAACTTAAATATAATTTAAATAAAACAAAATAAAATTACTATCATTAACTACATTATTCCTATTTAAAACTAAATACTTACCTATAAAATAAACCATAAGATAGCTACAATATAACTAATAATTACATTGTAGCCATCTTAGGGTTTATTTTTATTGTACAGCTAAGTTTCTATTTATTTTAACTAGGTAGAATAGTTATTAAATATTTATTAACTATTTAATAGCTACCTAGTTAAAATAAAGACAAATTTACCTGTAAAATAAACCCTAACCTAAGTTGCAATTATACCTAACACTACTCTACAATTAAATTAATTCCCTAAACTAACTACAATTAATTACAATTAAATTAAAAAAACTAAATTATAAAAAAACCCCACTAAATTACAGAAAATAAAAAAGAAATTACAAATTTTTAAACTAATTACACCTAATCTAAGCCCCCTAATAAAATAAAAAGCCCCCAAAAATAAAAAAAATCCCTACCCTATACTAAATTACATATAGCCCTTAAAAGGGCCTTTTGCGGGGCATTGCCCCAAAGTAATCAGCTCTTTTACCTGTAAAAAAATACAATACCCCCCCAACATTAAAACCCAACACCCACACACCCAACCCTACTCTAAAACCCACCCAATCCCCCCCTTAAAAAAACCTAACACTAACCCCCTGAAGATCACCCTACCTTGAGCCGTCTTCACCCAGCCGGGCACAAGTAGTCCTCCAGAGGGGCAGAAGTCTTCATCCTATCTGGCCAGAAGAGGACATCCAGAGGGGCAGAAGTATTAATCAAGGCAGTATCTTCTATCTTCTTCCATCCAGAGCGGAGCGGGTCCATCTTGAAGACATCCAACACGGAGCATCCTCTTCTTCCGACGGCCGAATGAAGGTTCCTTTAAGTGACGTCATCCAAGATGGCGTCCCTTGAATTCCGATTGGCTGATAGAATCCTATCAGCCAATCGGAATTAAGGTAGGAAAAATCCTATTGGCTGATGCAATCAGCCAATCGGATTTAAGTTCAATCCTATTGGCTGATCCAATCAGCCAATAGGATTGAGCTCGCATTCTATTGGCTGTTCCAATCAGCCAATAGAATGCGAGCTCAATCCTATTGGCTGATTGGATCAGCCAATAGGATTGAACTTAAATCCGATCGGCTGATTGCATCAGCCAATAGGATTTTTCCTACCTTAATTCCGATTGGCTGATAGGATTCTATCAGCCAATCGGAATTCAAGGGACGTCATCTTGGATGACGTCACTTAAGCGAACCTTCATTCAGTCGCCGGCCGTCGGAAGAAGAGGATGCTCCGCGTCGGATGTCTTGAAGATGGACCCGCTCCGGATGGAAGAAGATAGAAGATGCCGTCTGGATGAAGACTTCTGCCCCTCTGGATGTCCTCTTCTGGCCGGATAGGATGAAGACTTCTGCCCCTCGGGAGGACCACTTGTTGCCCGGCTGGGTGAAGACGGCTCAAGGTAGGGTGATCTTCAGGGGGTTAGTGTTAGGTTTTTTTAAGGGGGGATTGGGTGGGTTTTAGAGTAGGGTTGGGTGTGTGGGTGGTGGGTTTTAATGTTGGGGGGGATTGTATTTTTTTTTACAGATAAAAGAGCTGATTTCTTTGGGGCAATGCCCCACAAAAGGCCCTTTTAAGGGCTATTTGTAATTTAGTATAGGGTAGGGAATATTTTTTATTTTGGGGGGCTTTTTTATTTTATTAGGAGGCTTAGATTAGGTGTAATTAGTTTAAAGATTTGTAATTTCTTTTTATTTTCTGTAATTTAGTGTTTTTTTTTCCGTAATTTAGTTTATTTAATTTAATTTTAATTAATTGTAGTTAGTTTAGGGAATTAATTTAATTATAGAGTAGTGTTAGGTGTAATTGTAACTTAGGTTAGGGTTTATTTTACGGGTAAATTTGTCTTTATTTGAACTAGGTAGCTATTAAATAGTTAATAACTATTTAATAACTATTCTACCTAGTTAAAATAAATATAAACTTAGCTGTAACATAAAAATAAACCCTAAGATAGATACAAATGTAACTATTAGTTATATTGTAGCTATTTTAGGGTTTATTTTATAGGTAAGTATTTAGTTTTAAATAGGAATAATGTAGTTAATACTAGTAAATTTATTTAGATGTATTTAAATTATATTTAAGTTAGGGGGGTGTTAGGGTTAGGGTTAGACTTAGGTTTAGGGGTTAATAACTTTATTATAGTGGCGGCGACATTGGCGGCGGCAGATTAGGGGTTAATAAATTTAATATAGTTGCAGCAAAGTTTGGGGCAGAAGATTAGGGGTTAATAACTATAATGTAGGTGTCGGCGATGTTGGGGGCGACAGATTAGGGGTTCATAGGTATAATGTAGGTGGCGGCGGTGTCCGGAGCGGCAGATTAGGGGTTAATAATATAATGAAGGTGGCGACGATGTTGGTGGCGTTGGTGTTTAGACTCGGGGTTCATGTTAGGGTGTTAGGTGCAGACATAAAATGTATTTCCCCATAGGAAACAATGTGGCTGCGTTAGGAGCTGAACGCTGCTTTTTTGCAGGTGTTAAGTTTTTTTTCAGCCGATTCTGCCCCATTGTTTCCTATGGGGAAATTGTGCACGAGCACGTTCAGCCAGCTTACCGCTACCGTAAGCAACGCTGGTATTGAGGTGAGATGTGGAGCTAAATTTTGCAGCAGTTATGATTGTCTTATATGTGTGCGCCTGTGTGCAAACACTGGCTTAATATCTACCAAATGACAATGGTCTTAGTAGTATTTGTATTTCTATGTCTATGTTTATATAAATAAATGTATAGAAAAAAACGTTTTTTAGTTTTTAAAGAATTTTCATAGAATAATATCTTAAAATTATTAAGTTCTAATTCAAAAATAAAAATAAAAAATAATAATAAAAAAAATATACAAAGATTATTGGTTAAAAATAATATTCTTTTATTAGAATCAATATAAAACAGTCAGTCGAAATTGCTTAATCTTAAAGTGGTTATGTGAGAAAGTTGGTACCAACCAATTGTATTGAGGTGTAGCTAAAATTAGTATATGATATATGTGTGTAAAATTAGCAAGTCCAGTTTATACCTTGGTAGGTATTTAAAAATACTTTTTGTAAATGATTTGGCTTTTCGCTCATAAAATGCACCAAAGGTAGAAAATAAGGTATAATTGGTAGAAATACAGTTGTTAGAGATCGTTGTTGAAGACAACTATTGACACCTGGTTCAACAATAGGTGTTTATTTTCAGCCTTTTTGAAATAAGCCTTTTTGTGATATGACCAAAAGATTTAGGCTAGGTGTTTGAGCCATTTTCTGTATGTCACAGTAATTATATCACAATAGTTATTGAACACTTAGTTTGTCTTTTGCGATATTATTAATCAACAGACTTTGACTAAGGTACCTTATTTGCAGTTCCAAGTCATATAAGAAGGTTCTTGCGTGTCCAAAAATGAGGTATAGATGAGAAACTTTCTTTGTCCTTTCAAAGTTTCTAGGAGCGCTTGTTGCAGCGTGTATGTCTCCTGTGAAAGTTGCCTCTGTCACTTCCGTGTCCGGTCTTGACACGCCCACCAAATGCGAGATTGACAGATAGGTAAAGAGCAAGGTTTCTCCAGTGCAGTGTAAGCAGTCTGTATCCAAGGTGATCAGTAAGCAGTCTGTATCCAAAGCAACGCGTTTCAGCTCCAAAGAGCCTTTCTCAAGCTTCTGTCAGACCTGCTTAGAATCCTATCTTTTAAACCTTTGTTCCTGATTGAGTAAATTGTTTAATTGTTTTATTGAAGCATTGTCAAAGCCAATATCATTTCTGTGTGTGGTTTTCAATATGCTTAAAAGCCGCTATAGAGTATTCATGTATTCTTATTAGAAAAAAATATAATAAAATAAATCAACAACTAAATAAATAATTTTAGTAAAAAACTGGAATAGTTCTCTTTTTTCCTTTGTTGAAAAGATATTTTTTATATTTATATTGGTACTATACTGTGTGTGGTTTCAATATGTTTAAAAGCCACTTTAGATTAAGTAAATAATTATAGTGAAAACTGGAATAGAATCGGTTGGCTTAGTTCTCTTTTTTCCTTTGTTGAAAAAATATTTTTACATTTTTATATTTCTATTGGTTCTTTCCAATGTATTTCCAAGTTATTACTGTACATTAAAAAGACTGTACATATCTATATATGACCTGCATCATATGAAAAATAAAACTTAAAATTTGTTTGTTGTTGGGGCGGAGCCTACAGCCGGAGCAACAGGTCGTGTTCCAGAGGAGCTCCTGACATTAATCGCAAGCATATAACTTATTTCCTTTAACTTTGGAGACAGAAAGCTAAATTTAGCTCCTTATTTTATTCCAAACCTATTCCAAGCACGACATATAGGTTTTGCAAAAAACTTTAAGCTCATTCCCCTTGCCTGTTAAACTTGGCCTAACTACGCAGCTACCTACTTGGAGCTTCATAGATACGAAGCAGCTTTCTAAAATACATATATTCCTCAACATGTCCGGACCTAGGGTGATCGCAGATCCGCTTGAGAGGTGGGAAGCTAAGGTACAGGGCATCTTGAGCCATCACTTTACCGCACTGAAGGATGAACTCCACCGAGCCCTAATGCTAGCTACGTCACCTCCCCAGGTCAAAGTAAATAGAGGCAAAGAGGAGGCAACCGATCTCTTGGCCCATGAGGTGCTTTCCACAACCCGGCCCTCACCTGATCCAGCATACAAACCTGATTTGCTCCTTGGGAGGAATATCGATCACGGTCCCCCTCTGAGAGCAGCGGTTCTCATGTCTGAGCCAACGGATTGTACTACCTGCTATTCGGAGGGGCCGTGCGGTATCATGTGGGAAAGCTACATCTCGTTAGCTAGGCCTCTGCAGACGTCAGTGCAGAAGGAGATGGAATCGGAGCAGAGGGGACCAAACTCACGGAACACCAGGTACGCCAAGGATCCGCTCAGAACTTTCAGACCTACGAAGGAACTGTTTTGCGCCAGTTCTCAGAAGATGTCTGTAAGCTATCGCCATGTGGCGATCTATAGAGAGCTTTCATGCTGTGAAGGGGTCCTATTGAAACACCGGATGACCTTCTACCCTCAGGAGACAACATCGGGGTATGTTAGACAACAGATTGTGACCCCGCTACAGGTCTCAGTACTCAGTGACATTCTTGCAACTTGTGTGGAAACCGGCATAGGCTAATAACTCTTTCCGTTAACATAGGTCCGTTACAGACATACTTTGATCTTATAATACGGACTGAGCATTGGGTATTTGCCATTAGAGTATCTTAATGAGAGCTAGTAAGCTTGATAATATTATCCGTTTTTTCATACTGGTTATAAGTCTTATACACTCATGGTTAGTTTATTATCAATTGCATGTTTTCAGTTCACTTGTTACCCTACATGTTGTTTTTTTCTATATGTACATGCTTAAAGTTCTAGTTATGGTGAAAGGAATTATCAAGTATGCTCTAGGGGGTATTATAGAATCTGCTCACCCTGCACTAGACTAATTATATTGTGTGCTGTAATTTTCCTTTAATTGCACTTATATCTATGTATGTATATAGCCTGAGAAAGTCTACTGGGTAATATTTTAGTCCCTAGTAGTTCATTACTAAGATTCAAACCTAGTCTGGGGCACACTACTATAGTAATCCTTAGATATGTGATGCACTGTTCTAACTTATATATAACACTGGATATTTTGTGCACTAATGTCAGAGGCCCCCTGGCAGAGGCCAAACGTGGACTGGTGTTAAAGAGTTTGATTACTTTATCTATCTGCGCAATTTATAACATAGGGGCATAGTCTCCCACACGCATGTTTATGAGACATTCCTTTACAAATACAGTTAATGTTATGCTCAATAGTTTTACAGTTTGTTAGGTTGTTATTGGTTTATCTCTATATACATTTTTGATTTATAAAGATATTTCATGTGTGCTACTACTGAATGCCATCCATCAAGGTTGAGTATAGCATATTAGAGATTATAGATAAATTTTATGAAGCCTTAGCATAGCTCCTATTATTTTATGCATTATTCCAGTACATACCACTAGTGGTTTTCGGTAAACCATTGCTCTGCCTTGCATGTTTTATATACGCTGCTGTGTTTACCCTCAAGCTTAGTTCTAGAATGTAGCTACATGTACTGATGGCGAATGTCTTAGATGGGACAATATACTTAACGTACTATATGCTGCTATTTGACACCATGCCCAATTCACATTTACCGTGAGCTGAGCTTTTAGATGATAGGGATACATGTCCAAATAATATATAGTGCTAAGGCTTACTATTCTATAGTGGAGTCACTATCTTGTTATTGTACTGATACAATGCAGTAATTATTTTTTTTATGTTAATTAGCCAACTAGCCATATGTAAAATGTCTCTCTATCCGACAGTACACACTCGGTCTTATATATAGCTGCACTGCCGTATTTAGTTATATAGGGTTCTGTTTCTGTTGTTCAAAATTCTATGTTTTTATTTTTTTTTATATGTTGTCCGCTTATACTATTTCCCCTAAATAGTTATATATATGATAGTAATATATCAGATAAACGTTATTGATGGAGATATGACTAACTGTTATTATAATCAGTTAGGATGACCTAAAGGAGAGGGATAATACATTTAAGCCAGGATGTTGACAACTAATATTGTCTTGCTGCGCCGTCAGCGGCCGAGATGGAGCAGTATTGACCATAACTATAATTCTTCATAAGAATTCCTATAGTTTTACAATTTTTAGTTGCCCTAATGGCTATCTTTACATACTGATAGCTGTCAGTACCTCAATCCTTATGTATATGAAGTGTAACCTCAGGTGTGACTATAATTAATAAATAAGTTCTGTTACACACCTGGACTTAGCACTGATTAGCATATTTTCCGTAAGATATGCAAACTGCAACTAGAAGTACATGCCCTCCTCCCCCTCTCTACATCTCTACTAACTGCTGGGCCCCTCTCCTTCCTTTCCCGCTGGTACTGGTTGCCTGCGGGTCATACCCCCTTTCCTTTTTCCCACACCGTCTATAGCTGACATTTCCCCAGGAGAGGGGCTCACCCAACATAACGTATGGCTCCACCTGTACCTTGTAAACGTATGACTAGAAACAAGTATATTAATGGTCCTATCTGCGACTTGTCACTACCCTGGTATCCCATATGGCTCCGCCCCCCATCAGGGTTCACCCTTACTGCAAGTGAACAACTTAGCGGTGTTTATCCGCAATTGCTAATATATTGTTATAAGTTTTTCTTACTTCTATATGTCATATTTAGTTTACCATACTATAAGAAGTACAAGTTGTCATGGACATCTAAATTGTAAATGTTTGTTTTTTCTTCTTTCTGTATTATGACACAGGAAACAAAATGAAAAAGAGGTAATGCCAGAATGCGATTACTTCATGTTATGCTAGAGGTTATTGGCTTGATAAAGCCTTAGAGGTGACATGTTTCAATTCTATGTATAATGTTTATTGTATGTTACCTCTGTAGATCTGGTATTCCTCAATAAAAAACTTTGATTCTAAAAAAAAAAAAAAAATTTGTTTGTTAAGATAGAAAAATTATCAGATTTATTTATATACTTTAAAAACGTTTTTTTCTTTGGTAATAAAGGACTAAATAATATATACATATATATAAAGCTGGACATTCTAAGTGTTATAGAACAAACCAATGTGTAATAGATGGGTGAAACAGTCTCAATCTAGAGATTGTAGGTATTTATGATTTCTTGTAGTATTGTGTTATGATCTATGTGAAAAAACTTCTCAGTTCAATTTCTAAATTCAGACCTTGTGGGTGAAGAGTGTCTAAATTGTAAATCCATTTGCTTTCTAGCTGCAATAATCTTTTTTGATTATCTCCCCCTCTCTTTTGTTTTTGTAATTTGGCTATGCCCATATAGTTAAAAAATGTTAGATTACCATTATTACAGGCTTTAAAATGCTTAGGGACGGGTAGGTCCTTATTTCTATCCTCGTCCATATTTTCAATGGATAAAATATGCTCTCGTATTCTTTCACGTAGGGGGCGTTCTGATTCGCCTACGTATTGCATTCCACATTTACACTGAATCATGTAGACAATATTTTTATCTGTGCATCTTATACATTCTTGGATTTTAAATTCCCTTTTATTAATATGTGATGTGACTGTTTTACTTTTCTTGGAGTGTCTGCAAGATTTGCATATAAAACATGGGAAAAAACCTTTTAGGTCCTGTCCTGTTAAATCTTTGTCTATTTTTTTATGCTGTTTAATTTGGGTTGGGGCAAGTATGTTTTTTAAATTATTAGCTTTTCTGTATATGAACCTCGGTTTTTTAGTGATAAAGGGGCCAATAATTTTATCTTGATGTAGTATGTGCCAATGTTTCTTTAGTATTTTTTCTGTTATTTTATAGTTTGCATTGAAATCACTTATGAATGGGATATTTAGTTTATTATGTTCTGGGTGGGTGTTGTCACTAAATTTTTTATTATTTTTGTTTAATATGGTATTTCTTTCCATTTTTCCTACTCCTTGTCTAATATTCTCTACAAATTCTTCCCTATAGCCTCTTTCTATAAACTTTGCCTTAAGTGCTTTTGATTGGTTATCATAATCCTCAGGTTTGTTACAATTTTTCATTACCCTCAGCATTTGTCCTTTCGGTATATTGTTCTTCCAGGCTTGATGATGGCAGCTACTTGAATGGATAAAATTGTTACTATCTACCGGTTTAAAGTAGGTTCTTGTATTGATAGTATTGTTTTCAATATAGATTTCTAAATCTAGGAAGTTCAAATTTGTGTTGCTTATTTCTTTGGTGAAGCGTATATTATAATTGTTATTATTCATTTCGTTAAAAATTATTTCAAAATTCTCAGGGGTCCCTCTCCAAATAATTATTACATCGTCTATATATCTTTTATATAGGACTAGGTTTGCACCCAGCTCGCGAGTGTCAAGGAATTGTTTTTCCCAAATTCCCATAAAAAGATTTGCATAGCTGGGTGCAAACCTAGTCCCCATTGCAGTTCCACAAATTTGAGTGTAAAAAAAGTCTTCAAATAGAAAATAGTTGTGTTTTAAAATAAAATCAATACTCTCCAGAATAAAATCCTTCTGTTCTTGTTTCATATTATTATCATCATTAAGAAATTGTTTAACTGCCTCTATTCCTTGGGTATGATCAATGATCGTGTACAATGATGTGACGTCACAACTTATTAGCCACATATTTTCTTCCCAAGTTATATTTTCTAGGAGTTTTAGGACTTCTGTGGAGTCTTTTAGATAGGAATCTAATTTCACTACATAATTTTGGAGATAGCTATCGATGTATTGGGAAAGGTTCGCTGTGAAGGATTCTATGCCTGATATTATCGGCCTACCTGGGGGGTTAGTTAAAGATTTATGTATTTTTGGTAATATATAAAAGACTGGGATCCTTGGTGTTTTGTTAAGTAAAAAGTCAAATTCTCTTTCGTTAATGACCCCTAGTAGTTTATTCTTTGTCAGTAATGTTTTTAATTCCCAGGTGAAAAACGTGGTGGGGTTAATTCTACTTTTTTTATATGTGTTTGTATCATTAAGAAGATCCTCACAAATCTTTTTGTAGTGTGTTTTTTCTAAAATAACAATACCGCCCCCCTTGTCTGCATTTTTAAAAATTATTTCATGGTTTTTTTCCAGTTCTTTAATAAGCAATTCCTGTTTTCTTGATAAATTAAATTTAACTTTTTTTATTTTTTTGTCAGATATATTTTTTATGTCATTTAGTACAAGTTTTTCAAAGGTCTCTATTATTGGTCCCTTTTCATGTTTTGGATAAAATGAAGATTTGTTTTTTAGACCTGAATGAATAAAACCATTACAGTCTTTTAGATGATTGAGAGACTCACCTTGCTGTATTACTTCTCTTTCTAGTGCTGTTTTTGTAAAATATCTTTTGAGAGTCAAAGATCTAACAAATTTATGGGCATCTATATAGGTGTTGAACTTGTTAATTTTTTTGGTAGGTGCAAATGAGAGTCCTTTAGATAGAATAGTTTTTTCTTCATCTTTTAAAATGTAATTGCTCAAATTATAAATGCCATTTTTTCTGTTATTATTACTGTTATTTATCTTTTTCTTTTGTCTGTGGGTTTTACATAGACCCCTTCCACGTCTCCCTCTTCTCCTGAGAGATTTCTTTTTCTTTGACCTTGTCTTTGTTCTCTTTGGTCTAAATTTAGGTTTTTGTTTACTAGTGGGCCTCTCTCTAAAAAATGATGGGCATTGTCCCCTGAGGTTGATGGTTGTTGTATGTCTCTTTTTTCATTAGTAAAATGATTTTGTACTTCATGGTTTTGGCCGTAAGTATCGTTACTGTCTGTATATAGAGAGTGTCTATTTGTTCCTGATGTAGATTGGTGTGAATGATGTTGTGTGTAGGTTCTATCATTCCAATGTTGTGTTCTTCTGGAATCATGGTTATAGTCATTCGTTATATTAATGTCTGTGTCTAGAGGGGCAAATCTGTTATATGTTGATATTTGATTCCTTCTAGGTGTATGTTGGTTATAATTGTTACCTCTAGAATAGTTATAGTTTCTATTGTATCCATAATTGCTATTTTCTCTATTTCCATATTGTGGTCGTTTGTTATAGGAATCAGAACTTTCATTTCTCCTATTTATCTGTTGGGACTTATTACTATAATAGTAATCATTTTGTTTCATCTTTGTCTCATAATTATCTTTTTCTCTTTCTTGATTTATGTTCCTATTATACGTGTGTTCAGATTGCTGTTTATTATCAGTATGGTTCAAACCTTGGTTCTGTTGTGTGTTAGTCCTAAATCTATTGAATCTCCATCTATGAGATGTGTAAGTTTCCACAGAAGTCCTAAAACTCCTAGAAAATATAACTTGGGAAGAAAATATGTGGCTAATAAGTTGTGACGTCACATCATTGTACACGATCATTGATCATACCCAAGGAATAGAGGCAGTTAAACAATTTCTTAATGATGATAATAATATGAAACAAGAACAGAAGGATTTTATTCAGGAGAGTATTGATTTTATTTTAAAACACAACTATTTTCTATTTGAAGACTTTTTTTACACTCAAATTTGTGGAACTGCAATGGGGACTAGGTTTGCACCCAGCTATGCGAATCTTTTTATGGGAATTTGGGAAAAACAATTCCTTGACACTCGCGAGCTGGGTGCAAACCTAGTCCTATATAAAAGATATATAGACGATGTAATAATTATTTGGAGAGGGACCCCTGAGAATTTTGAAATAATTTTTAACGAAATCTATATTGAAAACAATACTATCAATACAAGAACCTACTTTAAACCGGTAGATAGTAACAATTTTATCCATTCAAGTAGCTGCCATCATCAAGCCTGGAAGAACAATATACCGAAAGGACAAATGCTGAGGGTAATGAAAAATTGTAACAAACCTGAGGATTATGATAACCAATCAAAAGCACTTAAGGCAAAGTTTATAGAAAGAGGCTATAGGGAAGAATTTGTAGAGAATATTAGACAAGGAGTAGGAAAAATGGAAAGAAATACCATATTAAACAAAAATAATAAAAAATTTAGTGACAACACCCACCCAGAACATAATAAACTAAATATCCCATTCATAAGTGATTTCAATGCAAACTATAAAATAACAGAAAAAATACTAAAGAAACATTGGCACATACTACATCAAGATAAAATTATTGGCCCCTTTATCACTAAAAAACCGAGGTTCATATACAGAAAAGCTAATAATTTAAAAAACATACTTGCCCCAACCCAAATTAAACAGCATAAAAAAATAGACAAAGATTTAACAGGACAGGACCTAAAAGGTTTTTTCCCATGTTTTATATGCAAATCTTGCAGACACTCCAAGAAAAGTAAAACAGTCACATCACATATTAATAAAAGGGAATTTAAAATCCAAGAATGTATAAGATGCACAGATAAAAATATTGTCTACATGATTCAGTGTAAATGTGGAATGCAATACGTAGGCGAATCAGAATGCCCCCTACGTGAAAGAATACAAGAGCATATTTTATCCATCGAAAATATGGACGAGGATAGAAATAAGGACCTACCCGTCCCTAAGCATTTTAAAGCCTGTAATAATGGTAATCTAACATTTTTTAACTATATGGGCATAGCCAAATTACAAAAACAAAAGAGAGGGGGAGATAATCAAAAAAGATTATTGCAGCTAGAAAGCAAATGGATTTACAATTTAGACACTCTTCACCCACAAGGTCTGAATTTAGAAATTGAACTGAGAAGTTTTTTCACATAGATCATAACACAATACTACAAGAAATCATAAATACCTACAATCTCTAGATTGAGACTGTTTCACCCATCTATTACACATTGGTTTGTTCTATAACACTTAGAATGTCCAGCTTTATGTATATGTATATATTATTTAGTCCTTTATTACCAAAGAAAAAAACGTTTTTAAAGTATATAAATAAATCTGATAATTTTTCTATCTTAACAAACAAATTTTAAGTTTTATTTTTCATATGATGCAGGTCATATATAGATATGTACAGTCTTTTTAATGTACAGTAATAACTTGGAAATACATTGGAAAGAACCAATAGAAATATAAAAATGTAAAAATATTTTTTCAACAAAGGAAAAAAGAGAACTAAGCCAACCGATTCTATTCCAGTTTTTACTATAATTATTTACTTAATCTAAAGTGGCTTTTAAACATATTGAAACCACACACAGTATAGTACCAATATAAATATAAAAAATATCTTTTCAACAAAGGAAAAAAGAGAACTATTCCAGTTTTTTACTAAAATTATTTATTTAGTTGTTGATTTATTTTATTATATTTTTTTCTAATAAGAATACATGAATACTCTATAGCGGCTTTTAAGCATATTGAAAACCACACACAGAAATGATATTGGCTTTGACAATGCTTCAATAAAACAATTAAACAATTTACTCAATCAGGAACAAAGGTATAAAAGATAGGATTCTAAGCAGGTCTGACAGAAGCTTGAGAAAGGCTCTTTGGAGCTGAAACGCGTTGCTTTGGATACAGACTGCTTACTGATCACCTTGGATACAGACTGCTTACACTGCACTGGAGAAACCTTGCTCTTTACCTATCTGTCAATCTCGCATTTGGTGGGCGTGTCAAGACCGGACACGGAAGTGACAGAGGCAACTTTCACAGGAGACATACACGCTGCAACAAGCGCTCCTAGAAACTTTGAAAGGACAAAGAAAGTTTCTCATCTATACCTCATTTTTGGACACGCAAGAACCTTCTTATATGACTTGGAACTGCAAATAAGGTACCTTATTCAAAGTCTGTTGATTAATAATATCGCAAAAGACAAACTAAGTGTTCAATAACTATTGTGATATAATTACTGTGACATACAGAAAACGGCTCAAACACCTAGCCTAAATCTTTTGGTCATATCACAAAAAGGCTTATTTCAAAAAGGCTGAAAATAAACACCTATTGTTGAACCAGGTGTCAATAGTTGTCTTCAACAACGATCTCTAACAACTGTATTTCTACCAATTATACCTTATTTTCTACCTTTGGTGCATTTTATGAGCGAAAAGCCAAATCATTTACAAAAAGTATTTTTAAATACCTACCAAGGTATAAACTGGACTTGCTAATTTTACACACATATATCATATACTAATTTTAGCTACACCTCAATACAATTGGTTGGTACCAACTTTCTCACATAACCACTTTAAGATTAAGCAATTTCGACTGACTGTTTTATATTGATTCTAATAAAAGAATATTATTTTTAACCAATAATCTTTGTATATTTTTTTTATTATTATTTTTTATTTTTATTTTTGAATTAGAACTTAATAATTTTAAGATATTATTCTATGAAAATTCTTTAAAAACTAAAAAACGTTTTTTTCTATACATTTATTTATATAAACATAGACATAGAAATACAAATACTACTAAAACCATTGTCATTTGGTAGATATTAAGCCAGTGTTTGCACACAGGCGCACACATATAAGACAATCATAACTGCTACTAAAACTATTTATTCAGATGACTTGGGGTATCTGATTTTTATGTGAAGTATTATCTACCACCAGCGCATAGATTTTTAGTTGTTTAATCATAAAGAGCTAAATTTTGCTCAACGCTCACTTTTCTGAGGCTAACGCCGGCGTGAAGAAAACTTGTAATACCAGCGTTGTTTGTAGGTGAGCGGTGAGCTGGAACTGAGCATTAGCACCGCACAGCTTTACCGACAAAACTCGTAATCATGGCGAATGTATTCACACCATGGATTCAAGGAATTATAGATATGGGTGAGTTCCCACCATGCCACATACAGATTGGCAAACAATGGGGCAAATGTTGCCCCCATCGCTGTGCCGCATGTCTGTTCAAAGAACTCTTGATTAAACATGAAAAAGTTGTGGGATAAGAGATACCTCAAAATATCTCCTATGTAATGTTTAACTATTTGAACCCCTAAGACTTGAGGAATACATGTATATAGTGATGAAATATCTACTACTATCCACGTATAATGCTCTTGCCATTCAATGTTTTCTAATTTGTTGAGCAAGTGTGAACTGTCTTCAAGGTAGCTTAACTGTCCCTTAGCAATGGGTTGTAGGATGGCATCAATCCAGGCTCCCATAGGTTCAAAGAGGGAGCCGATGCCAGAGACTATTGGTCTACCTGGTGGGTGCTCAATGTCTTTATGTACTTTTGGTACATGGTAGAAAATGGGAGTAATAGGATTCTGTAGAACTAAAGTGTCCAAGAGATAGGCTTTTGACCAAGGTTAGAACCAGAAAAGGGGGGTCCCTTGGAAATAACAATCCCAGTACTAGGGTCACTTTCATTACTGAGTACTCCAAACAGTATGGCAAAATTTGCCAGATAGTAGGCAAACATTTCAAGCTCTTATCAGCAGATGACGGCTTGATTGATGTAGTTGAACAAGGGATTAGGTTTGCGTACAGGAAGAACAGGACGATTGGTAATACGGTGGCACCCACGAAAATTGGGTCTGATAACCCCAGGGGTATTTAGATGCCACCATCATACTTGTGTGGCATGCAAGAGAATCATTGGAGGAGATACCTTTAGCTCAACTGTAACTGGTAATAGGTTTAACATTAAATTCTGCTTAAATTGCAGACAAACCTTTATAGTCTATCTGGTCACTTGCAGTGTATATTCCCTTCAGTATGTGCATCTCTCAACAAGGGAAGCCAGAACACGTATTAAGGAACACATGTCTGACATCAGAATTGGAACTAAAACCACTCCCCTAGTGAGGAATTTTGTTGAAATACACCAGAAATCACTGGGGTCCATTACATGGACCATCATTGACAAGGTCCCTCTAAAGAAGGGACAGGGTGACAGAACTCAGAAACTAGGTGAGAGGGAGGCCTTCTGGATATTCAAACTGAGAACAAGAATTCCAGAAGGCCTCAATTCAGAGTTTGACTTGATTAATTTTTGGTCAACTTAGGTCCTGCTATGGGAATATTACTATTATTATTTTCTAAATAAAATTCCCTATTTTTCAATGCCACGTCTCTTAAACCAATTGCTCTAGCTGTTACCCATTGTTAGTAGATATATATTTTCCCTTTCTGCAATTTTGAAGGTCTGTTTATTTCTTGAATGCAGAATACTGTTTTCTTGAATATAGAACACTAATTTTGGCCCTTTTTTGCCATTATATAATTTGTAGGAATATTTAGGTCCCTTTGGTGGTTCAGTTCATTATAGCTTTGCAAAGTCTTGCATGTGTTGTATAAATCCCTTTGGCTTTTGCATATTTTGCTTCAAACTGCCCCTTTAATTGTATGGTGTTACCTGA
This sequence comes from Bombina bombina, assembly GCF_027579735.1. Classification (NCBI taxonomy): domain Eukaryota; kingdom Metazoa; phylum Chordata; class Amphibia; order Anura; family Bombinatoridae; genus Bombina; species Bombina bombina. The sequence goes on along the minus strand of NC_069499.1, from coordinate 836,538,113 downwards.
GGAGTGTCTAGGTATCTAGCTATTTCAGTCCTGTGTAAGCTTCATCTTTATCTTTATGGATATTTCTTTTTCCTTTTTGTATTTTAATTTAAACTTGAAGTTTTGTTATGGACAGCTTAGTATGTGTGGTCATGTCTGCCCGCAATATTTAGTAATGGGATTTGAATGGGGTAGAACCTCTCTCTCCCCCAGGGGTGATTCTTGATTATGGATAATAGAATCATTGGGCCACGTTACTCTGACAGGTGCTGACAAGCTGTGTTGTGATGTGCAGCACTTGAAAGGGTCGGATTCTGGTGAGTAGAGCTGAACTTATTGGAGTGCTCGGTAATCAATCATAGTATACGAGGCCGGACTAAGTGGGAGTTTACTTGATGACACATATGCACTCGGGGGGGGGGGGGGGTGCAATTGACGCATTTGATTGGTTGCCTGAACAGAAGGGTGTTATCCCGACAACCAATCACTTTGGGAGCTAGGGCTTTTAAACCACACCAGGTTTATGTGTTTTTTATCTAAACTATGAGTAAGGCTCACGCCGAAACGAGTTAGCTGAATATACTACTAGCTTCTTGGTCGATCTATTTTCTCTGTATTTTAACTAGGGACAGAGTCCCTCTAAACATCTTGTTTGTCATATTTGTTTGGATATCCTGTCCATTAAACGTCTGAATCAGCTGTGCGCCTGTGCTTCTCATATTTTTGCTTTCATTACTTCATCCTTGGGTCGGAGTGAGCACGGAAAGCACAGCGGAGGGCTGCAGGGTTTGGCGATACGTTTGGAAGTGCCTGCAGGACCGGGGACCGAGGGTCGCCTTTGTGTGTCAGTGTGTTGGCTACAGTACCGGAAACTGCATGCCAGGTGTGAAGCACTATTAGCCACCGGAGTTTGCTTGGAGGAGGTATGTGCGTAACCACTGAATTTATTGAACTGTTTTTCACTAGCATTCATTTGTCAGTAACTGAGAGGTCTGTTTTCCTGCATTTCCACAATCTACATGGGGAGGGAGGAATCCCTGTTTGCTATTGAGGTCAGGCACTTATAACCCAGGAGGGACTGAATTTAGAATTTTTAAGGGCCCAGTGCTAATGTAAGGAGTTATATGTACGGATAGTTGCAAGCCTTACTAACACTGTGTATACCCTGAGCTGACTTCACACCCACTGTTCTAATTTCCTCTTCTGTTACCAAAGTTCTTTTGATATTTTATTTTGTTCCTGTTGTCCCGCTGTTGATGTCACACTGCGGCCCAGTTGTATACTCTGTTTTGATCATAGTCTTCTTGATCTCTAATAAATGTCTTGCCTTGGATTGCGGCCAGTTTTCAATCTACTTTTGCAATAAATTCATCCATTTTTTTCTTATGTGTAAGATAATTAGAGTTATTTTCAAAGGGTTTTAATTCTTCCTGTTTTGTTTCAATCTCATGCTGAAGTTTAGCCCTTTTCTTTTCCTTAACTCTAGTTAGGATGTTGAGCAATCTGATGGAGCATTCAGTTAATGCAGTATTCCAGTCATCCAGATCAGTAATATCATCAAATTCAAATGATGGGTATTTTTTGATCCGCAGACCTCGAGGGATCCTTAATGATTCTGTGTATTTTTTAAAAGCTATAATGTCCCACATGAGTCTTAGATCTGTTGCCAAATATTGTTGTAATGTTTTAAACAAACTTTTGATTTCACTTTCTTCTCCATTGCATTCTTCCCTTGAGAAAACTTTATCAAAAAAAGCCTTTCTGCCATGAAAATAAAAAATGTCACAAATAGCCATAGTTTTGGTAACTAGTGTATTGTTGGTAGACACCTCATCCACCGCTTCTATGTCTATGCCCGCCATGTAAGGGAACACTAACTAACCTATTTACAGGTAATGAGTAGCAGAGTGTGATATGCACATTAAATATTGCATATCAAAACATATTGCAATATCAAAACATAAGCTAAGAAATTGTATTTATTCAAAGGTACTGGACACTGGTGTGTGACGATAGTGCAGTAAATAATGAAACGCTGCCCACAAAACAGGAATGCATCAAGGAGTGTTTTAACTGCTATTGTATCATTGCATTTTAAATTGTAAATTACAAATACTAAGGATATTTTTGTGACAGACTACATGATGAACTAAGCAGGGATTTTTTAGGGGTGGCGCTAAGCAAGCTCAAAGCGTTAAAGATAGGGATACAGTCACTCTTCCTATATTTATAATAGTGAAAGCCTTTATGTATTTAATTTGTATTTAGTATAGTTGTTATATCAGTATTACTATTGTATGCTCTTCTATTTTTGGACATAAGAATCAATATATAGCCTCAAATGTAACAATTTTTCAATACTCTTTGATTTAGGTGTTGCAATAGTGTCAGAAAAATGTAAACACTTTTGAGCTTCTATTCTGAGGTTTCTATTTTAGTAATTGTGTCAAAAGTTAGATATATTCACTCTTCTTTTATAAATAATGATAAAGACCTCTATGTGTTTAGTTGTTACTTAGTATAGTAGGTAGTATAGTAGTTATATTACTGTTACTATTTTATACTTATCTATTATAGGATATAGGAATCAATATATATAAATTCAAAATGTACCAAATTTTCACTGCTCCTCAGTTGGTGTATAGTGTCACAAATATTAAAACACTCACAAGCTTCTATTTAGATGCTTCTATTTATGTGTTAAAAAGGTTTCATAAATCTGTAAACACTCTCTAACTTCTATTAGGAATAAAGGAAAAAAAGAAAACATAACAATTTTAAAACCGCTTTTACTTATAATTAAAACCAATTTGAAACATACAATTTATAGACTTTTAGCCAAAGTCTATATATAACAAAAATTCTTCTAAAACAAAATAAAAATTAAAATGTGCTCATTTCCTATATTTCAAGAGTACAGTGTATCTTGCATTGGCATAAAAAGCAGATATTAAACATATATCTATATACAAGTGTATTTTCTATTTTAATATGAATTCTCCTTAAGATGATGACTTTATATTTTCAACTGAACAAATAGTATTGTTTAGAACAATGTAACGATACCACCTTTGGTTAACTGTATTGGTATTAGTTGTAAAGCACGAAACAGTCTCTCCTAGAAAGTTATATTTCGTTATAATGTTGCGATGCCCCTTATTTTGACAGATGCAGTTCTGCAAACATTTAAGAAAACAAGTCTCTCCTAATGCATTTCTTTTTGACAATATAATAAAGTAGTGGCCAACTACTTATTACCTTGATTGCCTTTTTGAAGTTGTCACCGGGGAGACCTATTATATCTGGCATAGGATCAATGACATCCAATCTGTCTTTATATGTCGATACTTTTTTACAAAAATATGTGACCAATTTAAAATCTTATTTAAAGGATTCTACTAGTCTCCTTAGGATTCTAGGGGAAATAAAATGGGACAATAATATGATATTGGTAACTTGCGACGTAACCTCCTTATATACATCTATAAACCACAATCTAGGACTTGACGCAATAGATAAATGTCTATCTAGAGATAATAAAATGTTAAAGGAACAAAGAGAATTCTTGCTTGAGAGTATAAGATTCATTCTCGAACATAATTATTTTTCATTTAATGAAAAATACTATATACAAATCGAGGGAACAGCAATGGGCACAAGGTTTGCGCCAAGCTATGCGAATATTTTCATGGGAGAATGGGAACAAAGTTTCCTAGAGAATTGCGAGCTTGGTGCGAACTTTGTGCTATTTAAGAGATATATAGACGATCTATTCTTCATATGGAATGGTAATGAGGAAGACCTAAAAGAATTCATTTTGTCAATGAACAATAATGATAGAGGGATAGAATTTACCCATCATTACAGTCGTGAAACGATTACATTTTTGGATTTAGATATAAAAGTGGTATCCAATCTGTTGGAAACTAGCACTCACTTTAAACCTGTTGATTCCAATAACCTAATACATGCCTCTAGCTGTCATTACAGCAAATGGAAAGATAATATACCAGTAGGCCAATGTCTCCGAATAAAGAAAAATTGTTCCAAACAAGAAGATTTTGAGGCTCAAATAGCTATTCTAGAGGAGAGATTTAAAGAACGCGGATATTAATCCGAAATCATAGACACAGCTATAAACAGAGCCAAAAATGTAGAAAGAAAAGAACTACTTAAATTAAAAATTAAACCCATTACAGCAAAATATAATGAATATGACATACCCTTCATTAATGATTATAGTCAAGACCATAAAACAATGAACAAAATTCTACGTAAACATTGGCATCTGGTTAAAACAGACCCAATATTGGGAGATAAAGTACCTCCTTACCCAAGAATGATCTATAGAAAGGCAAAAAATTTAAAATCTATATTGGCACCGAGTGAGTTCAAACCCAAATATAAGAAACAAATCCAATGTGATCTATCAGGCCAGAACCTTAAAGGTTTCTTTCCCTGCCATCTTTGTAGGGCCTATAAATTTAGCTCAAAAAAGAAAAGTATCACTCTCCCAGGACAACAAGAAAGTTTCCAAATTAAAGATATTATTAGATGCAGCAGTAAAGGGGTAATATACATGTTACAATGCACATGCAATTTGTTTTATATAGGTGAGACTACAAGAATGTTAAGAGATCGGATAAGAGAACATCTATGTAATATTAAAAAGGGCAATTTGGAAACCCAGTTATATAAACATTTTAGAGAAATACATCATAATAGAACATCAGACCTAAAATATTGGGGAATCTGTAAAGTTAAGAAAAATTGGAGAGGTGGGAGCTTAGAATTGAGTCTTTTGAGAAAGGAAGCAGAATTCATATTTAATTTTGACACCATATACCCAAAAGGCCTAAATTCCGAACTGGACTTATCCCCTTTTTTATGTGCTTTGTTTATTTAAAAAAACCCACGTACCTCCCCTATCCTTCCATAAACCCTCAGCCTCTTAAAAACAAATATATCCCTAGAAATATAGGCTCTTCCTTAAACCCTTAGCCTCTTTTTAAAAAACCCCCAATATACTCCCAAAAATATAGGCTCTATTTAGGAGAACAACAAAACAAAAGATTTTTTCCAATTCCATTCAGAAGATTAATTTATACTTATTTAGAATAGAAGTTATATATTAAAAAACCTATTCTAAGAAATCTTAAACTGATATATAGCCAAATTAATATCGCACAGTCACATTATTAATGTTTAGTCACATTATAACAAATTTATTATAGATGGTATAAGAAATAATTATAACACTTAAAACACCAATAAGTTAACATTCCAACACCTAGGTAACACAAAGAATTTTAAGAATAAAAGTATCCACATGTAGAATTTCACATTTACAAGAAATAATCACCAAGGTTAAATTAAACACCTCAAATAAAATAAGAATGCATACAATTATTATAGAATAGAAATTTTGTTTACATTTCACTGAATCACTATTCAATGTAATCTTTAAATTAGAATATGGAGTATAAAATACAGAAAATTTCTATAGTTTACATACTGTGTTAATATAAAATAACATAGTATGTATACAAGGTTAGTTTATCAGAAAGTAGCACATTCTATCTAAGAAAGGTTTGCAAATATTAAAGGAGTTTAACATAAGAACTTAACACCAGTAATTGTAACAAGAGCTTTGAAATCCCAAAGGTCTAAAATACTAGAACAATAAGAATATAATTGGTTTCAATAGATTGAGATTAAATGTAATGCAGCTACAAAATATGTATGATGTTTGCTCAAACAAGAGAGCATGATAGCAATAAGCATTTTACTCCATTTTAAAATGTCTTTTCATCTCATTTTTGTAAGATGTTTGTTATTTATAAATTTATTTGTATATAAATAGTCTATTTACATAAAAAACTGGAAATGTTGAATTTCAGAAGAACATTATTAGATACAAGCAAAAGCCCCAAGGTGAAAAGTCACACCTCCCCTTATTTCTGACATAACGATGCTTTAACCAATCAAAAGAGGTGGAGCAGTTTTTAAACGCTTCAGCAGAGACAACACAGCATCTTGAGAAAGCCCGCAATTAGGGTGAAACCGGTTGAAGCTGTGATTGGAGTAAGAACAGGTGGCAGCTAGAAAGTTTTTTCCTGAAAAAAACATAATTTATGCTTACCTGATAAATTTATTTCTCTTGTAGTGTATTCAGCCCACGGGTCATCCATTACTTATGGGATATATTCCCTTCCCAACAGGAAGTTGCAAGAGGATCACCCAAAGCAGAGCTGCTATATAGCTCCTCCCCTCACATGTCATATCCAGTCATTCGACCGAAACAAGACAAGAAAGGAGAAACCATAGGGTGCAGTGGTGACTGGAGTTTCAATTAAAATTTAGATCTGCCCTAAAAAAGACAGGGCGGGCCGTGGACTGAATACACTACAAGAGAAATAAATTTATCAGGTAAGCATAAATTATGTTTTCTCTTGTTAAGTGTATTCAGTCCACGGGTCATCCATTAATTATGGGATACCAATACCAAAGCTAAAGTACACGGATGATGGGAGGGACAAGGCAGGAACTTAAACGGAAGGAACCACTGCCTGTAGAACCTTTCTCCCAAAAACAGCCTCCGAAGAAGCAAAAGTGTCAAATTTGTAAAATTTTGAAAAGGTGTGAAGCGAAGACCAAGTCGCAGCCTTGCAAATCTGTTCAACAGAGGCCTCATTCTTAAAGGCCCAGGTGGAAGCCACAGCTCTAGTGGAATGAGCTGTAATTCTTTCAGGGGGCTGCTGTCCAGCAGTCTCATAGGCTAAACGTATTATGCTACGAAGCCAAAAGGAGAGAGAGGTTTCCGAAGCTTTTTGACCTCTCCTCTGTCCAGAGTAAACGAGAAACAGGGAAGAAGATTGACGAAAATCTTTAGTTGCCTGTAAATAGAACTTCAGGGCACGGACTACGTCCAGATTATGCAAAAGTCGTTCCTTCTTTGAAGAAGGATTAGGACATAATGATGGAACAACAATCTCCTGATTGATATTCCTGTTAGAAACTACCTTAGGTAAAAACCCAGGTTTAGTACGCAGAACTACCTTGTCTGAATGGAAAATCAGATAAGGAGAATCACAAAGTAAGGCAGATAACTCCGAGACTCTCCGAGCCGAGGAAATAGCCATCAAAAACAGAACTTTCCAAGATAAAAGTTTAATATCAATGGAATGAAGGGGTTCAAACGGAACTCCTTGAAGAACTTTAAGAACCAAGTTTAAGCTCCACGGAGGAGCAACAGTTTTAAACACAGGCTTAATCCTAGCCAAAGCCTGACAAAAAGCCTGGACGTCTGGAACTTCTGCCAGACGCTTGTGCAAAAGAATAGACAGAGCAGAAATCTGTCCCTTTAACGAACTAGCTGATAAGCCTTTTTCCAAACCCTCTTGGAGAAAGGACAATATCCTAGGAATCCTAACCTTACTCCATGAGTAACTCTTGGATTCGCACCAATACAGGTATTTACGCCATATCTTATGGTAGATTTTCCTGGTAACAGGCTTTCGTGCCTGTATTAAGGTATCAATAACTGACTCGGAGAAGCCACGCTTTGATAGGATCAAGCGTTCAATCTCCATGCAGTCAGTCTCAGAAAAATTAGATTTGGATGATTGAAAGGACCTTGTATTAGAAGGTCTTGCCTCACAGGTAGAGTCCATGGTGGACAGGACGACATGTCCACTAGGTCTGCATACCAGGTCCTGCGTGGCCACGCAGGCGCTATCAGAATCACTGATGCTCTCTCCTGTTTGATCTTGGCAATCAGTCGAGGTAGCAGAGGAAATGGTGGAAACACATAAGCCATGTTGAAGAACCAAGGAGCTGCTAGAGCATCTATCAGCGTTGCTCCCGGGTCCCTGGACCTGGATCTGTAACGAGGAAGTTTGGCGTTCTGGCGAGACGCCATGAGATCCAGTTCTGGTTTGCCCCAACAATGGACCAGTTGAGCAAACACCTCCGGATGGAGTTCCCACTCCCCCGGATGAAAAGTCTGACGACTTAGAAAGTCCGCCTCCCAGTTCTCCACGCCTGGGATGTGGATCGCTGACAAGTGGCAAGAGTGAGACTCTGCCCAGCGAATTATCTTTGAGACTTCTAACATCGCTAGGGAGCTCCTGGTTCCCCCTTGATGGTTGATATAAGCCACAGTCGTGATGTTGTCCGACTGAAATCTGATGAACCTCAGTGTTGCTAACTGAGGCCAAGCTAGAAGAGCATTGAATATTGCTCTTAACTCCAGAATATTTATTGGGAGGAGTTTCTCCTCCTGAGTCCACGATCCCTGAGCCTTCAGGGAATTCCAGACTGCGCCCCAGCCTAGAAGGCTGGCATCTGTTGTTACAATCGTCCAATCTGGCCTGCGAAAGGTCATACCCTTGGACAGATGGACCCGAGATAGCCACCAGAGAAGAGAATCTCTGGTCTCTTGATCCAGAATTAGTAGGGGGGACAAATCTGAGTAATCCCCATTCCACTGACCTAGCATGCACAATTGCAGCAGTCTGAGATGCAGGCGCGCAAATGGCACTATGTCCATTGCCGCTACCATTAAGCCGATTACTTCCATGCACTGAGCCACTGATGGGCGTGGAATGGAATGAAGGACACGGCAAGCATTTAAAAGTTTTGATAACCTGGCCTCCGTCAGGTAAATTTTCATCTCTACAGAATCTATCAGAGTCCCTAGGAAGGAGACTCTTGTGAGTGGTGATAGAGAACTCTTTTCCACGTTCACCTTCCACCCATGCGACCTCAGAAATGCCAGAACTATCTCTGTATGAGACTTGGCAATTTGAAAGCTTGACGCCTGTATCAGGATGTCGTCTAGATACGGAGCCACCGCTATGCCTCGCGGTCTTAGAACCGCCAGAAGTGAGCCCAGAACCTTTGTAAAGATTCTCGGGGCCATAGCCAACCTGAAGGGGAGAGCTACAAATTGGTAATGCCTGTCTAGAAAGGCAAATCTTAGGAACCGATGATGATCTTTGTGAATTGGTATGTGAAGGTAGGCATCCTTTAAGTCCACTGTGGTCATGTACTGACCCTCTTGGATCATGGGTAGGATGGTCCGAATAGTTTCCATTTTGAATGATGGAACTCTTAGGAATTTGTTTAAGATCTTTAGGTCCAAAATTGGTCTGAAGATACCCTCTTTCTTGGGAACCACGAACAGATTTGAATAAAATCCCTGTCCTTGTTCCGTCCGCGGAACTGGGTGGATCACCCCCATTACTAGGAGGTCTTGTACGCAGCGTAGGAATGCCTCTTTCTTTATCTGGTTTTCTGATAACCTTGAAAGATGAAATCTCCCTTGAGGAGGGGAAGCCTTGAAGTCCAGAAGATATCCCTGAGATATGATCTCCAACACCCAGGGATCCTGGACATCTCTTGCCCACGGCTGGGCGAAGAGAGAAAGTCTGCCCCCCACTAGATCCGTTTCCGGATAGGGGGCCATCCCTTCATACTGTCTTAGGGACAGTAGTAGGTTTTCTGAGCTGCTTGCCCTTGTTCCAGGACTGGTTAGTTTTCCAGGCCTGTCTGTAACGAGCAACAGTTCCTTCCTGTTTTGGAGCGGAGGAAGTTGATGTTGCTCCTGCCTTGAAGTTTCGAAAGGCACGAAAATTAGACTGTTTGGCCTTTGATTTGGCCCTGTCCTGAGGAAGAGTATGACCCTTACCTCCAGTAATGTCAGCGATAATTTCTTTCAAGCCGGGCCCGAATAAGGTTTGCCCCTTGAAAGGAATATTAAGCAATTTAGATTTAGAAGTCACGTCAGCTGACCAGGATTTAAGCCATAGCGCTCTGCGTGCCTGGATGGCGAATCCGGAGTTCTTAGCCGTTAGTTTAGTTAAATGTACAATGGCATCAGAAACAAATGCATTAGCTAGCTTAAGTGCTTTAAGCTTGTCCATAATTTCATCCAATGGAGCTGTGTGAATGGCCTCTTCTAGAGACTCAAACCAGAATGCCGCAGCAGCAGTGACAGGCGCAATGCATGCAAGGGGCTGTAAGATAAAACCTTGTTGAACAAACATTTTCTTAAGGTAACTTTCTAATTTTTTATCCATTGGATCCGAAAAAGCACAACTATCCTCCACCGGGATAGTGGTACGCTTAGCTAAAGTAGAAACTGCTCCCTCCACCTTAGGGACCGTCTGCCATAAGTCCCGTGTAGTGGCGTCTATTGGAAACATTTTCCTAAATATAGGAGGTGGGGAAAAGGGCACACCGGGTCTATCCCACTCCTTGCTAATAATTTCTGTAAGCCTTTTAGGTATAGGAAAAAACGTCAGTACACACCGGTACCACATAGTATCTATCCAGCCTACATAATTTCTCTGGAATTGCAACTGTGTTACAGTCATTCAGAGCCGCTAAAACCTCCCCTAGCAATACACGGAGGTTCTCAAGCTTAAATTTAAAATGAGAGATCTCTGAATCTGGTTTCCCTGGATCAGATCCGTCACCCACAGAATGAAGCTCTCTGTCCTCATGTTCTGCAAACTGTGACGCAGTATCGGACATGGCTCTCACAGCACCAGCGCGCTCTGTCCTTATCCCAGAGCAATCGCGCTTGCCTCTTAATTCTGGCAATTTAGATAATACTTCTGTCAGGGTATTATTCATAATAGTAGCCATGTCTTGTAAAGTGATTTGCATGGGCATCTCTGATGTACTTGGCACCACAATATTACGCGCCTCCTGAGCGGGAGGCAAAGGTACTGACACGTGAGGAGAGTTAGTCGGCATAACTTCCCCCTCGTTGTCTGGTGATAATTCCTTTACAGATAAAGACTGACCTTTATTATTTAAAGTGAAATCAATACATTTAGCACACATATTTCTATGGGGCTCCACACTGGCCTTCAAACATAGTGAACAGATTCATCTGTGTCAGACATGTTTAAACAGACTAGCAATAAGACTAGCAGACTTGGAAAACACTTTAAATAAATTTACAAGCAATATAGAAAACGCTACTGCGCCTTTAAGAAGCACAAAAAACTGTCACAGTTGAAATAACAATGAACCAAATCAGTTATAGCAACCAAATTTCCACAGTAAATGTATTACGTTAGCAGAGCATTGCACCCACTTGCAAATGGATGATTAACCCCTTAATACCCAAAACGGATAAGCAATAGAGAAAAAAACGTTTTTTAACACAGTCAAACACACTGTCACAGGTCTGCTGTGACTGATTACCTCCCTCAAAATGACTTTTGAAGTCCCTTGAGCTCTCTAGAGACGTCCTGGGTCATGCAGGAAGAAGCAGGAAGACTGAAACTGAATTTTTACTGCGCAAAAAAGCGCTAAAATAGGCCCCTCCCACTCATTATTACAACAGTGGGAGCTTCAGTTAACTGTTTCTATGCAGAAATATAAGTCAGCCATGTGGAAAAATTTATGCCCCAATAAGTTTTATCACCAATGTACCTCACAAAAACGATTAAACATGCCAGCAAACGTTTTAAACATCCTTTTTTAAAGAGTATGTATCTCTATTGATAAGCCTGATACCAGTCCTTCTACTGCATTTAAGGCTTATTACATTACTTCAGTATTAGTAGCATTTTCTTAGTCAAATTCCATTCCTTAGAAAATTACATTACTGTATATACATTAATCAGCCTGATACCAGTCGCTTTCACTGCATTTAAGGCTTTACTTACATTACATCGGTATCAGCAGTATTTTCTTAGTCAATTCCATTCCTTAGAAAAATATTTTACTGCACATACCTTATTTGCAGGAGACCCCGCACGCTATTCCCTTTCTGAAGTTACCCAACTCCTCAGAATGTGCGAGAACAGCCAGTGGATCTTAGTTACTTCTGCTAAGATCATAGAAAACGCAGGCAGATTCTTCTTCCAAATACTGCCTGAGAAAAAACAGCACACTCCGGTGCCATTTAAAAATAACAAACTTTTGATTGAAGAAATAAACTAAGTATAAAACACCACAGTCCTCTCACGACCTCCTATCTAGTTGAGGGTTGCAAGAGAATGACTGGATATGACATGTGAGGGGAGGAGTTATATAGCAGCTCTGCTTTGGGTGATCCTCTTGCAACTTCCTGTTGGGAAGGGAATATATCCCATAAGTAATGGATGACCCGTGGACTGAATACACTTAACAAGAGAAAAGGGATTGCCGTGAGTTACATACGAACGGAGAAAGAAACAATCACAAGTTGAAAAGAAAAGACTACAGATTTCTGTTTCCCTTGCGTATATTCTGTGCTAAGTGCAGGGGAAGAAGTCCGGTCTAAGGAATTAAGAAACTTGCGCAAGTTTGAAAATATCAAAGGTGAACACCGGAACTGTCTGGCTGTCAGAGCGGACCAAAAAGCATCAGCTCCTGAGAAAAAAACTGCCTGAAGGAAGGGTAAGACTACCTGCACGGCAGGATTACAACAGAGTCTACCAAAGGTACAGTTATAAATAAGATCATTGAATGCATCTCTCTGTAGCAACTTCAAAAAGGAAATCAAGGTAATAAGTAGTTGGCCACTACTTTATTATATTGTCAAAAAGAAATGCATTAGGAGAGACTTGTTTTCTTAAATGTTTGCAGAACTGCATCTGTCAAAATAAGGGGCATCGCAACATTATAACGAAATATAACTTTCTAGGAGAGACTGTTTCGTGCTTTACAACTAATACCAATACAGTTAACCAAAGGTGGTATCGTTACATTGTTCTAAACAATACTATTTGTTCAGTTGAAAATATAAAGTCATCATCTTAAGGAGAATTCGTACTAAAATAGAAAATACACTTGTATATAGGTATATGTTTAATATCTGCTTTTTATGCCAATGCAAGATACACTGTACTCTTGAAATATAGGAAATGAGCACATTTTAATTTTTATTTTGTTTTAGAAGAATTTTTGTTATATATAGACTTTAGCTAAAAGTCTATAAATTGTATGTTTCAAATTGGTTTTAATTATAAGTAAAAGCGGTTTTAAAATTGTTATTTTTCCTTTTTTTCCTTTATTCCTAATAGAAGTTAGAGAGTGTTTACAGATTTATGAAACCTTTTTAACACATAAATAGAAGCATCTAAATAGAAGCTTGTGAGTGTTTTAATATTTGTGACACTATACACCAACTGAGGAGCAGTGAAAATTTGGTACATTTTGAATTTATATTTATTGATTCCTATATCCTATAATAGATAAGTATAAAATAGTAACAGTAATATAACTACTATACTACCTACTATACTAAGTAACAACTAAACACATAGAGGTCTTTATCATTACTTATAAAAGAAGAGTGAATATATCTCTAACTTTTGACACAATTACTAAAATAGAAACCTCAGAATAGAAGCTCAAAAGTGTTTACATTTTTCTGACACTATTGCAACACCTAAATCAAAGAGTATTGAAAAATTGTTACATTTGAGGCTATATATTGATTCTTATGTCCAAAAATAGAAGAGCATACAATAGTAATACTGATATAACAACATACTAAATACAAATTAAATACATAAAGGCTTTCACTATTATAAATATAGGAAGAGTGACTGTATCCCTATCTTTAACGCTTTGAGCTTGCTTAGCGCCACCCCTAAAAAATCCCTGCTCTATTCTCATTTTTTTCTGTCCAGGAGGAGGACAGTATTTTAGGGAGGCAAAAGCGTTTTAAGTCCAGCGCTATATACACTATAAACCTTCTAAATACATGATGAACTAAGCCACTCAAAGTGGCATTCTCATGTTAGGCGTGGGGGAAAGGTTATTTATTGAATGACACAAACCCAATATTAGGATCAAAGATAGCCATCTAATCGTGCTATGATTTATAGTTTACCTAAATTCATTCATTGGGGTAAAGTATCATAGTTTTTTGTAATTGCTAAAAGTAAAATTCCTTAAGGGACACAATGGATCAAAGGCAAGATACAAGATACAAAATACAAAATGCAAAATATAAAAGACACCATACAGATCTCAGTGGGCATTAGTTGTCAATAAAATAACTAATATCAAACTCTTTGTTCATTTCTAGGGGGATTCTTGTTTTTAGTTTTAAGATCCAAAACAGTTCCTTCTTGTCAAGGACTTTGTTTTTATTACCTCCTCTTATCGGAACTCTGGCTAAATCTATAACTTGAACAAAAAAATTTGCTTTATTTGTAAAATGTATGCCATTGAAATGGCTTGCTACAGCTGATTCTTTAACATAATTTTTCACGTCCCTGACGTGTTCCCCTACTCTTTTTCTTTGTTCCCTAGAGGTTTGTCCTATGTATTGACTATGACAAAAGTTGCAGGTTAGCATGTATGAAAAAGAGAATGTTAAGTCAGACTCTGGAGGTGCGCTAGGCGCCAAAATGGTTGAAAAACAAACGATGGGCGAAGATCAAAGGCTGCTCTCTCAAGTAATACGACAATGACCAAAACAAATCCTAGATGGAATGAAAAGAGGCGCCAATAGGGTAATAACGTAAGCACAAGAGACAATAGCAACCAGCAACGATGAGTATACTCACAAACGGAGCGGCACTGATTTGCGCCAAACACAGCAGACCGGGACCTGTTTGTCGCCCGGCAGACCAGCAATCGATCAAAACTCCAAGCAGTCACGTGGGACCCTTCGACCAACCAGGTATGAGGATACGTCCACACCTTGTTCCTCACGACTGCTCCACCAATCCAAAGACGATCTGGATACACACCTTCCTCCCTTGGAATCACAGTGGAATACCCGTATTCTATGAATAATGGGTGAGATACACAGGGCGGGTGGTATTAAAGTCCGATAACCACAGGACGCCAAAACTTAATTCCAGTAACACAGATATGGACTCCAAAGGGGTAAAAGTTAAAAGGTTTATTAAAAATGTAAAAGAAACCAGCAACGCGTTTCTTTGCTACACAGAGCCGTTTCATCAGGCTGTAATAATCATTTACACACACCTGCTGTATTAATACCCCTCTGGACCAATGGAAAAGCTTTACTTCAAAACACCCACTCCCCCATTGACATATTTGTTATAACGATATACACAGAAAAAATCCTATAGTGCCTTCAAAGTATATACTAATAATCTATATCATAAACAACAGTCACCAGCAACAAAATAATGGAAAATATTTACAATGTGACTGATATTGGACAAATGATGACTCATTTATGTCTCTACCATATTGAATAATCAATAAGTCTATAGGACTTTAAAACACTATTACACATGTGGCATTTGATACAATTTGGTGACAATAAATAATAATAAAAAAATAATATTAAATATATAATAAAATAAACCCAATGAGATAAAATAAACACCATTAAAGCAGCATGATAATAATAACCCTCATCTAGACACAAAGAAATCTACAATGAGACTGATATTCAACTAATAGTAGTAACTTATTCATGTTTATACCATAATAGAGAGTTGGCATGTCTATACAATAGTGAAGTTATATAATCAAACCAAACATGTTACCACTGTCACATAATCTAATAGGGAGAAGTTATTAATAAAGACTAAGAATTATCCACTAATCTGTTAGACAACACACTTCATATAGTCAGACTCTCCTATAGTGGGCTAGGTTATTTGCAAATATCACTAAAATTCTTAAATTCTACAAAGCAGATTACTAACGAAACGCTGCTAAGTCTATGTTCATATTGAGACCAACTGGATATAACGTCTGGAGTCTATATCCAGAAGGTCTCTCTCTGTCTAAGTCTGAAAAAATGATTGTAAACATCAGACTTAGGAATAAATTCTATGGGGGTGATATTAAAGCAATTTTGGTTACCATTATGTTTTTGATGACAGTGTCTGGGTACACTGTGTGTTTTGAGATTATTTTTAATATTTCTATGGTGTCAGAACACACCATAGAAATATTAAAAATAATCTCAAAACACACAGTCTGCCGGGCGACGAACAGGTCCCGGTCTGCTGTGTTTGGCGCAAATCAGTGCCGCTCCGTTTGTGAGTATACTCATCGTTGCTGGTTGCTATTGTCTCTTGTGCTTACGTTATTACCCTATTGGCGCCTCTTTTCATTCCATCTAGGATTTGTTTAGGTTATTATTATCATGCTGCTTTAATGGTGTTTATTTTATCTCATTGGGTTTATTTTATTATATATTTAATATTATTTTTTTATTATTATTTATTGTCACCAAATTGTATCAAATGCCACATGTGTAATAGTGTTTTAAAGTCCTATAGACTTATTGATTATTCAATATGGTAGAGACATAAATGAGTCATCATTTGTCCAATATCAGTCACATTGTAAATATTTTCCATTATTTTGTTGCTGGTGATTGTTTTATAATATCGGGTATGCTTTAAATTGCAGGTAAATCTGTTTTTTAACTTGTATGAATTTGTAACAAATGCCATAACTGTTGTTTATGATATAGATTATTAGTATATACTTTGAAGGCACTATAGGATTTTTTCTGTGTATATCGTTATAACAAATATGTCAATGGGGGAGTGGGTGTTTTGAAGTAAAGCTTTTCCATTGGTCCAGAGGGGTATTAATACAGCAGGTGTGTGTAAATGATTATTACAGCCTGATGAAACGGCTCTGTGTAGCAAAGAAACGCGTTGCTGGTTTCTTTTACATTTTTAATAAACCTTTTAACTTTTACCCCTTTGGAGTCCATATCTGTGTTACTGGAATTAAGTTTTGGCGTCCTGTGGTTATCGGACTTTAATACCACCCGCCCTGTGTATCTCACCCATTATTCATAGAATACGGGTATTCCACTGTGATTCCAAGGGAGGAAGGTGTGTATCCAGATCGTCTTTGGATTGGTGGAGCAGTCGTGAGGAACAAGGTGTGGACGTATCCTCATACCTGGTTGGTCGAAGGGTCCCACGTGACCGCTTGGAGTTTTGATCGATTGCTGGTCTGCCGGGCGACGAACAGGTCCCGGTCTGCTGTGTTTGGCGCAAATCAGTGCCGCTCCATTTGTGAGTATACTCATCGTTGCTGGTTGCTATTGTCTCTTGTGCTTACGTTATTACCCTATTGGCGCCTCTTTTCATTCCATCTAGGATTTGTTTAGGTTAGCATGTACACCACCCATTGGGTACCACAATTGGCATAAAACTGAATCTCAAAT
This sequence comes from Bombina bombina, assembly GCF_027579735.1. NCBI lineage: Eukaryota > Metazoa > Chordata > Amphibia > Anura > Bombinatoridae > Bombina > Bombina bombina. Next base: position 836,520,997 of record NC_069499.1, on the reverse strand, counting down.
TTTTGATATTTGATACTTGATTTAAAGGAATCACCTCTCAAAATCATGATACAAAACATAAAGGCAATTTTAGATGTGGCAGTAAAAACTGCAACACTTGTATCATGATTTTGAGAGGTGATTCCTTTAAATGAAGTGTCACCAATCAAAATATTGAGATTCAGTTTTATGCCAATTGTGGTGTACATGCTAACCTGCCACTTTTGTCATAGTCAATACATAGGACAAACCTCTAGGGAACTAAGAAAAAGAGTAGGGGAACACGTCAGGGACGTGAAAAATTATGTTAAATAATCAGCTGTTGCAAGCCATTTCAATGGCATACATTTTACAAATAAAGCAAATTTTTCAGTTCAAGTTATAGATTTAGCCAGAGTTCTGATAAGAGGAGGTAATAAAAACAAATTCCTTGACAAGAAGGAACTGTTTTGGATCTTAAAACTAAAAACAAGAATCCCCCTAGGAATGAACAGAGAGTTTGACATTAGTTATTTTATTTACAACTAATGCCTGCTGAGATTTGTATGGTGTCTTTTATGTTTTGCATTTTGTATTTTGTATCTTGTATCTTGCCTTTGATCCATTGTGTCCCTTAAGGAATTTAACTTTTAGCAATTACAACAAACAATCACCTAGATTCCGAGTTTTGCGTTAGAGGCTATGCGGTGCTAACCAGCAGTTTATGCTCACCGCTCACTTACAGACAGCGCTGGTATTACGGGTTTGTACAAACCCGGAGTTAACCGCAAAAAAGTGATCCTAGAGCAAAATTTTGCTCCACATCTCACCTCAATACCAGCGCTGCTTACGTTAGCGGTGAGCTGGCTGAACGTGCTTGTGCACGATTTCCCCATAGGAATCAATGGAGGAGAGCTGGCTGAAAAAAAATCTAACACCTGCAAAAAAGCAGCGTTTAGCTTCTAACACAGCCCCATTGATTGCTATGGGGAAAATACATTTATGTCTACACCTAACACCCTAACATGAACCCGAGTCTAAACACCCCTAATCTTACACTTATTACCCCTAATCTGCTGCCCCCAATATCGCCGCCCCCTACATTATATTAATTAACCCCTAATCTGCCGCTCCGGACACCGCCGCCACCTACATTATACTTATGGACCCCTAATCTGCTGCCCCCAACATCGCCAACACCTACATTATATTTATTAACGCTAATCTGCCGTCCACAATGTTGCTGCAACCTACCTACACTTATTAACCCCTAATCTGCCGCCCCCAACATCGCTGCCACTATATTAAAGTTATCAACCCCTAAACCTAAGCCTAACCCTAACCCCCACTAACTTAAATATAATTTAAATAAATCTAAATAAAATTACTATTATTACCTAAATAATTTCTATTTAAAACTAAATACTTACCTATAAAATAAACCCCAAGCTAGCTACAATATAACTAATAGTTACATTGTAGCTAGCTTAGGGTTTATTTTTATTTTACTGGCAAGTTTGTATTTATTTTAACTAGGTGGAATAGTTATTAAATAGTTATTAACTATTTAATAACTACCTAGTTAAAATAAAGACAAATTTACCTGTAAAATAAAACCTAACATAAGTTACAATTACACCTAACACTACACTATAATTAAATTAATTCCCTAAATTAAATACAATTAAATAAAATTATCTAAATTACAAAAAACAAACAAACACTAAATTACAGAAAATAATAAACAAATTACAAGATTTTTAAACTAATTACACCTAATCTAATCCCCCTAACAAAATAAAAAAGCCCCCCCCCCCAAAAAAAAGCCCTACCCTACACTAAATTACAAATAGCCCTTAAAAGGTCCATTTGCGGGGCATTGCCCCAAAGTAATCAGCTCTTTTACCTGTAAAAAAATTACAAATCCTCCCCCCAACATTAAAACCCAGCACCCACACAACCAACCCTACTCTAAAACCCACCCAATCCCCCCTTTAAAAACACTAACCCCTTGATGATCACCTTACCTGGAGAAGTCTTCATCCAAGCCGGGCGAAGTGGTCCTCCAGACGGGCAGAAGTCTTCATCCAGACGGTATCTTCTATCTTCATCCATCCGGCGTGGAGCGGGTCCATCTTGAAGACATCCTTTAAGTGACGTCATCCAAGATGGCGTCCCTTCAATTCCGATTGGCTGATAGAATTCTATCAGCCAATCGGAATTAAGGTAGAAAAAATCCTATTGGCTGATGCAATCAGCCAATAGGATTGGGCTGGCATTCTATTGGCTGTTCCAATCAGCCAATAGAATGCCAGCTCAATCCTATTGGCTGATTTCGCTTTTACCTGCCTGAAGAAACGACCAGTTGTGGTCGAGAAACGTGTTGCACTTAAATAAAGCGTTTTCTACTTTTTAACCGCCTTTGGAAGTTGTCCGTTTGTTTGCATCCTCAGCTCGATCCCCTCTCTTGGAAAAGAACTTGGCCATTTTTGCTGCTGGGAAGCAGTTTACTAGCTGCTGTATAAGTGCTAGCCAGCCTGATAGCACCGGTCACAGTACGGTAAGCCTCTTTTATCATATACACACACTCACTCATATGGGGCTTATTACACTATGAGGCGCCCTCTTTTTGCTTCAATTAAATAGTTAATAACTATTTAATAACTATTCTACCTGGTTAAAATAAATACAAACTTGCCTGTAAAATAAAAATAAACCCTAAGCTAGCTACAATGTAACTATTAGTTATATTGTAGCTAGCTTAGGGTTTATTTTATAGGTAAGTATTTAGTTTTAAATAGGAATAATTTAGTTAATAATAGTAATTTTATTTAGATTTCTTTTAATTATATTTAAGTTAGTGGGGGTTAGGGTTAGACTTAGGTTTAGGGGTTAATAACTTTAATATAGTGGCGGCGACGTTGGGGGCAGCAAATTAGGGGTTAATAAATGTAGGTAGGTAGCGGCGATGTTAGGGATGGCAGATTAGGGGTTAATAATATTTAACTAGTGTTTGCAATGCGGGAGAGCGGCGGTTTAGGGGTTAATATATTTATTATAGTGGCGGCGATGTCCAGTTTGGCAGATTAGGGGTTAAAATATATATTATAGTGTTTGCTATGCGGGAGGGCGGCGGTTTAGGTGTTAATAGGTAGTTTATTGGTGTTAGTGTACTTTTTAGCACTTTAGTTAAGAGTTTTATGCTACGGTGTTGTAGTGTAAAACTCTTAACTACTGACTTTAAAATGCGGTACCAGTCTTGACTGGAGAGGGTGTACAGCTCACTTTTTGTCAGACTCATAATGCCGGCGCTATGCAAGTCCCATTGCAAAAATAGGATACACAATTGACGGAAGTGGATTTGCGGTATTTCCAAGTCTGGCCAAAAAAGTGAGCGTTACACCTGTACCTGCAAGACTCGTAATACCAGCGGGCGTTAAAAAGCAGCGTTAGGACCTCTTAACGCTTCTTTTTAAGCCTAACACACAAGTAATCTAGCCGTATGATACTTTACCCCAATAATAGCAAGATTAGATGGCTATTTTTGATCCTAATATTGGGTTTGTGTCATTCAATAAATAACCTTTCCCCCACGCCTAACATGAGAATGCCACTTTGAGTGGCTTAGTTCATCATGTAGTCTGCCACAAAAATATTCTTAGTATTTGTAATTTAAAATTTAAAATGCAATGTTAAAATTATTTCTTTACTTTATTTTTTGGGTTTCTCATAGGATATTTGTAAATTTATTCACAAAATAAGTGTATTGTTTCATTCCATCACTGTGATTATAATTTTATTTCACTTTGTGCTTTTAACATTCATCTGGTATGTATTTTAATATAAGTTGGAGCAGCAAGGGTTAATCATTTTGAACTTTTAGTATAAATTGCCTATCCTTGCTACACCTCACTAGTCTATGAATAAGCGCAACTAGGGGGCGCGAAATGCGTAAGACTGATCTTGTATGCATGTTTGCCCTCTGTTTGGGAACACACCATCGGCTAGATTTAGAGTTCTGCGTTAGCCGTCCAAACCAGCGTTAAGGGGTCCTAACGCTGGTTTTGGCCACCCACTGGTATTTAGAGTCAGTCAGGAAAGGGTCTAACGCTCACTTTCCAGCCATGACTTTTCAATACCGCAGATCCCCTTACGCCAATTGCGTATCCTATCTTTTCAATAGGATCTTTCTAACGCCGGTATTTAGAGTCTTGGCTGAAGTGAGCGTTAGAACTCTAACGACAAAACTCCAGCCGCAGAAAAAAAGTCAGGAGTTAAGAGCTTTATGGGCTAATGCCGGTTCATAAAGCTCTTAACTACTGTGCTCTAAAGTACACTAACACCCATAAACTACCTATGCACCCCTAAACCGAGGTCCCCCCCACATCACCACCACTATAATTAAATTGTTTAACCCCTTATCTGCTGACCGCACACCACCGCCACCTACATTATCCCTATGTACCCCTTATCTGCTGCCCCTAACACCGCCGACACCTACATAATATTTATTAACCCCTAATCTGCCCCCCCAACGTCGCCGCTACGTACCTACACTTATTAACCCCTAATCTGCCGACCGGACCTCGCCGCTACTCTAATAAATATATTAACCCCTAAAGCTAAGTCTAACCCTAACCCTAACTCCCCCCTAAATTAAATATAATTTAAATCTAACTAAATAAAATAAATCTTATTAAATAAATTAATCCTATTTAAAGCTAAATACTTATCTGTAAAATAAACCCTAATATAGCTACAATATAAATAATAATTACATTGTAGCTATTTTAGGATTTATATTTATTTTACAGGCAACTTTGTATTTATTTTAACTAGGTACAATAGCTATTAAATAGTTATTTACTATTTAATAGTTACCTAGTTAAAATAATTACAAAATTACCTGTAAAATAAATCCTAACCTAAGTTACAATTAAACCTAACACTACACTATCAATAAATTAATTAACTAAACTACCTACAATTATCTACAATTAAATCAACTAAACTAAATTACAAAAAACAACCCACTAAATTACAAAAAATAAAAAAAGATTACAAGAATTTTAAACTAATTACACCTACTCTAAGCCCCCTAAAAAAATAACAAAGCCCCCCAAAATAAAAAAATGCCCTACCCTATTCTAAAATAAAAAGTTAACAGCTCTTTTACCTTACCAGCCCTTAAAAGGGCCTTTTGCAGGGCATGCCCAAAAGTCATCAGCTCTTTTGCATTTAAAAAAAACATACAATACCCCCCCCCAACATTACAACCCACCACCCACATACCCCTAATCTAACCCAAACCCCCCTTAAAAAAACTAACACTAAGCCCCTGAAGATCTCCCTACCTTATCTTCACCACGCCGGGTATCACCGATCCGTCCAGAAGAGGCTCTGAAGTCTTCATCCTATCCGGCAAGAAGAGGTCCTCCAGAGGCTCCGAAGTCTTCATCCTATCCGGCAAGAAGAGGACATCCGGACTGGTAGACATCTTCATCCAGGCGGTGTCTTCTATCTTCATCCATCCGGCATGGAGCGGGACCATCTTGAAGCAGCCGATGCGGATCCATCCTCTTCTTCCGGCGTTCCTTTAGGTGACGTCATCCAAGATGGCGTCCCTCAAATTCCGATTGGCTGATAAGATTCTATCAGCCAATCGGAATTAAGGTAGGAAAAATCTGATTGGCTGATTGAATCAGCCAATCAGATTCAAGTTAAATCGGATTGGCTGATCCAATCAGCCAATCAGATTGAGCTCGCATTCTATTGGCTGATCGGAACAGCCAATAGAATGCGAGCTCAATCTGATTGGCTGATTGGATCAGCCAATCCGATTGAAATTGAATCTGATTGGCTGATTCAATCAGCTAATCAGATTTTTCCTACCTTAATTCCGATTGGCTGATAGAATCCTATCAGCCAATCGGAATTCGAGGGACGCCATCTTGGATGACGTCACTTAAAGGAACCTTCATTCGTCGGGAGTCGCCGGAAGAAGAGGATGGATCCGCGTTGGCTGCTTCAAGATGGTCCCGCTCCGCGCCGGATGGATGAAGATAGAAGACGCCGCCTGGATGAAGATGTCTACCGGTCCGGATGTCCTCTTCTTGCCGGATAGGATGAAGACTTCGGAGCCTCTGGAGGACCTCTTCTTGCCGGATAGGATGAAGACTTCGGATCCTCTTCTGGATACCCGGCCTGGTGAAGATAAGGTAGGGAGATCTTCAGGGGCTTAGTGTTAGGTTTTTTAAGGGGGGTTTGGGTTAGATTAGGGGTATGTGGGTGGTGGGTTGTAATGTTGGGGGGGTATTGTATGTTTTTTTAAATGCAAAAGAGCTGATGACTTTTGGGCATGCCCCGCAAAAGGCCCTTTTAAGGGCTGGTAAGGTAAAAGAGCTGTTAACTTTTTATTTTAGAATAGGGTAGGGCATTTTTTTATTTTGGGGGGCTTTGTTATTTTTTTAGGGGGCTTAGAGTAGGTGTAATTAGTTTAAAATTCTTGTAATCTTTTTTATTTTTTGTAATTTAGTGGGTTTTTTTGTAATTTAGTTTAGTTGTTTTAATTGTAGATAATTGTAGGTAGTTTAGTTAATTAATTTATTGATAGCGTAGTGTTAGGTTTAATTGTAACTTAGGTTACGATTTATTTTACAGGTAATTTTGTAATTATTTTAACTAGGTAGCTATTAAATAGTAAATAACTATTTAATAGCTATTGTACCTAGTTAAAATAAATACAAAGTTGCCTGTAAAATAAATATAAATCCTGGAGGCGGAGCTAGCCAGCAACAAGAGCAGAAGCAGTTTCCAGCAGCTCTGCTCAAATATTGTCAATAATCAGCTATAAAGGCTATATTTTCAGCTAAACTTGCCCTAATTCCAGCCTGGGGGAAGCTGTGTGGTGAAGAGGATTACTTTTTCTGAAAATCCGCAAGTCTTGAGGTAGATCGTAGAGGGCCGGTTTGAAGAACCAGGGAAAAAGTAGGAAAGGCCGCGGTCGCGGCCTACACCGGACCTCAGCTTGAAAGTCGCCACCTCCAAAAAAAGATAATCGGATTGGATTAAATCTGGGGGCTTCAGCGGATATACACCTTAAGAATAGGGTAAGAGCTCATTACTTTTATACCTAATTATTGCCTAAATAAGACACAGCACCCAGAGCTCACAGACCTAAGCTACAGTGGTCTCAAGGCAATCGGAGGTGAATTATAGATAAGACACACTTGGAGAGAATAATGGCTTACTCAGGGGACTTGTAAATTATAACTATATCATAAGCTGTGTGGCAAGAAGACTCAGGAGAGGGGATTGTGGTGGGAAAGTCGCCATTTTTTCTCAACCCACACATATAACCTTTGCATCAAAACCCTCAGAGTGTGCAAAAGTATCTATAGTGGTTGGTGTGTTTATTTACTAAAACTCTTTATATTACCATTGGAAAGACTGCTAATCAACTAGCCTGTGCAACGTTATAACATACCACTATACAACAGTTTAGAGTTTTTGGAACTTTAGAATTCATTAGAGTTCTGTCTCTCTCCCCTCCCTTTTCCTGCCATCCTCTGTGGTGGTGGGTCATATCCCCAATTCCCTGCTCCGTGATTGTCCTGTGAGGACAAATTCCCTGGGGAGGGAGACTTTATGGCAGGACAAACCTAAGCAATTTGCAGTACCTAGGAGGAGTGTTTGCTACAGTTAAAGGACTTTACAGACACCGGTGGCTTCCTCCCTAGCCCTGCATCAGTTAGTTGGGCCTGGGACGCCAAGGGAGCAGCACTCACTAAGCCTTAAAAACTGGCACCCTTTAGGTACATGCTGACTCATCTGTTGCAACTTGTTAAAATATAGTGACATGGAACTGAATTAAAAGCATACTTTTCAGGCGGACTGAGTGGGCACCCCCTCCTATGCATTTATAACAAGTACACTGCTTGCTGTGGCTGGCCGGCGCTTTGTCAATAATTATTGAATTTTGGTCCCTATTCCTTGCTGTGATTCGCCTAGTCTGACATGATGAAAGGAAGGAATCAGTCAGTCAAAGAATGTCTCTCTAGATCTCAGCTAAAAAAGAAACAAAGTGTTGGGGAATTTTCTGGAGATGCAGATTCCCAACCACCCTCCCCAAAAAGCCCCCATACAGCTGTGGAAGGGGGTATACAGAGTAGCGATCTTCTATTGCAGATTAAGCAAATGTTTAAGGAAGAGATGAGGGCAGCTCTCTCCGAATTAAAACAGGACATCTCAGAAATTGGAGATAGGATGGCAACTTTGGAGGATAAAATGGATGACATTGCGGAAGAAATACCCAATCTGCAAAATGTTATACAAACACAGCAGGAGCAGATACAAAGGCTGGAGGATGCATTGGAGGATCTAGAAAACAGATCCAGAAGATCTAATATTAGAATTCGAAATCTGCCAGAATCCTACACCAATCTACAAGATACACTGCTAAAACTATTCCAGCAGTTAGTACCAGATACAGAACCTTCGTTGTTTCTAATGGACAGAGCACACAGGGCGCTGGCCAGACCACCTACAACAGCTACAGCAAGAGATGTGATCATCAAGCTACATTACTATCATATCAAAGACCAAATCATGCAAGCAGTACGCAATGTCTCTAAAATAGCATTTGAAGGTCATACTATCCAGCTCTTCACAGATCTCTCGCCAACTACCCTTCGGAGAAGAAGAGAGCTCAAACCAGTGGTCTCGGTATTAGTCAAGGCACAGATCAAGTATCGCTGGGGTTTCCCGTTCCAGCTCATATTCATGTATGAAAAGTCATCATATTCTTGTTCATCTCTGTCGGAAGGACAAAACATTCTAGAAAAACTGAAGCTAGAGAGAACAAACGAAGCAGAGTTATCTCACCCAAAGCCTCAACGCAAAGCGATCACAAAAGAATGGACATCGGTGGGCAGAAACAGCAAAAATGCTCGACCTGGTAGAAATTAAGAGAGCCCTACTTGAACAGAGTAATTGGGAATACTTCCAATATCTAGAGATGATTCCTCAGCTTTAACTCCCCAGGAGTTGAGCAACCAATTCAGAGTGTCTAGTACTGTTACTTTTTAACCAGTCCACTGGTTCAGACGGGAGTCCCTAGCGGATGTCCTTTCATGTTGGCCCTTTTGCTGGACTGTTACCCTTGTCTCCCCTCCCCCCTTCCCCCTCCCACTTAGTCCGCTAACAGTTATTTCTTACAGGGTTTTTTCCTGATTGTTTTTTGTTCTCATTTTGTTGTGTTCCCGCACCCAAAGGTGGGGGTACACAGAATGTTGTTGATATATTCAGTTCTACTGTTTTACATTATTGTTGGCAATGTTTATTGTTCTTTTCTCGGCAGGTCAAGGTCTATCAAGTTGCTGGTTTTCAGGTGTCGTATGTATCAGATTGTGATTAAGATCCATTCCATATTCTGTTTATCTCTTACAGGTTCTCGTCTATTGATAAGGAGAGATGCACTATGGTTATCTAGAGGAACGTTTAATGTTGTACATATGTTGAAAGCAGATATTAACTGTAACATATATGTCACTTAAGGTACTCACACATAATGTCAAAGGTCTCCATTCCAATGTAAAGAGGCGTAAAGCCATTAGCATGTATAGATCCCTAGGGGCACACATTATCTTCATGCAGGAAACGCATTTTACCAAGACAGCAACCCCCAAATACTCGGACAGAGCGTATTCATTGCAGTATCATGCCACTTGTAGTAAGAAAATGTGTGGCGTCTCTATACTTATGCACAATAGTATCAATTTTCAGGAAGAGGAGGCTGTAATAGATGCACAGGGTAGATACATAATTCTTAGAGGTAAAATTCATGATACTCCAGTTGTAATAGGTAACATCTATGCCCCTAAGGAGTCTCAGGCCCCCTTCTTGGCTAAGCTCAGCAAATTACTTACATATTGGAAACAGTATAGGCTAATCATTGGAGGGGACTTTAACACGGTAGTAGACCCTGAAATGGATAGGTCAGGGACGAGATCAGTATCCCAAACACAGAAATTCAGAAAAGTATTAAATGATTTTATGTTAGATCATAACCTTTTAGATAGCTGGAGAGTGCAGAATAGAAATAATAGGGACTATACCTTTTATTCCACAGCCCATAAGGTTTATTCACGAATTGACCATATACTTTTAAGCCAAATACTAGCTCCATTAATTGTGAAATCAGACATAATAGTTAGCACTTGGTCAGACCATAATGTGGTTTTAACGACACTCTCAGGATTGATTGACCCGCTTAGAAATAGAAGTTGGCATTTAAACCCTACCCTATTCAGAGATAAATTGTTTTTAGACTTTCTTAGAAAGGAATTTGGAGTCTTTCTTAGAACTAGCCAGCAGTCAGTAGAAAATCCTACGTATGTGTGGGGAGCTTTTAAGGCCTTTGCGAGAGGCTTATTAATTAGAGAGTCTAGCTCCAAATTAAAAGCAGCACATGCTCATGTTGAGAGGTTAAAGGAAGAAATTAAGCAGCTACATAATCATCACTGTGTTACTCAAAGTGCAAACACACTTAAAAGGCTGAATAATAAAAGGGAGGAATTAGATAAATTGCTGTCCCAGGAGGCATCTAGGTCCTTAAAACTTATTGATACGCAATATTTCATTCACGCTAACAAGCCTGATAGAATGTTAGCTTGTAGGTTGAAAGATATGACTAGGCTTGTAACGGTCCCCCAGCTGCAGAAGCCAGATGGCTCTACCACTAGTCATCCAAAAATCATAGCAGATACCTTTGCATCATATTACCAATCATTATATGCACTCCCTCGGGGGGACAGGAATGCCTAACAATTTGAAAACTACCAGGAATTTTTGGGCCATGATGCTTTACCTAAATTAGACACAGAAGAGGTAGATGGGCTGAACGCACCTATCACATTAATTGAAATTAGACAGACAATCAAACATCTTAAAGTCAATAAAGCACCTGGTCCGGATGGATACACTAGTATTTTTTATAAGACATTTCTAGACGAATTGGGCCCCTTGTTGGTGACCACCTTTAACCATATGTTACAAGGGGGATATATCCCGAAAGAATTCCTACTGGCTCGAATCTCAGTGATTCCGAAGCCGGGCAAAAACAAGCAACATTGCAAAAACTACCATCCTATCTCCTTAATTAATCAAGATATTAAGATTTTCTCTAAAATTCTAGCTACCAGACTCAACAAACTAATGCCTAAACTGGTCAATCCAGATCAGGTGGGGTTCATAGCGAATAGGGAAGCCCCGGATAATGTGAGGAAGGTGATTGATTTGATTAATTTTGTGACGGTTAACAGGACACCTTCTCTGTTCCTTTCCCTGGACGCAGAGAAGGCATTCGACCGTATTTACTGGGACTATCTTGATAAGGTATTGGATGCATTTGGCGTAATGGGAAACTTTAGAAAAGCGATCTCTACGATATATTCTCATCCTTCAGCTTTTGTTAAAATTGCGGGGTATAGGTCAGGACCCATTGAAATTGCAAATGGCACTAGACAAGGATGCCCTCTCTCCCCACTGCTATTTGCCCTGTGTATCGAACCCTTAGCAGCTAGCATCAGACGAAATGTAGATATTACAGGCATACCTATAAAGGCAACAGAATACAAAATAAGTCTTTTTGCAGATGACATTATTCTTTCTATCACAAGGCCACTCATCTCTCTCCCAATACTGTATACCATTATAGACAAGTTTGCTGTGATATCAGGCTATAAAATTAATAAAGATAATGTGCGAGGCTGTTAGTGTAAATTTGCCAGAACACACTAAAAAACTTATAGAGATTAATTTTTCTTTCTCATGGGCTGAGAAGGGAATGAGGTACTTAGGAGTGATGCTTACAAATAGGACTGAAGACCTGTATCAATTAAACTATATACCCTTGTTGTCGCAAATTAAAAACTTGCTACGGAAATGGGAAAAGTTGAAAATTTCGCTATATGGCAGAATAATTGGTATAAAGATGACAATTCTCCCAAAAATATTGTATCTATTTAGGTGCCTGCCAGTCTCTGTACCATCCAAATCACTAAAACAACTCCAGAAAGATGTAATCTCGTTTATTTGGCAAGGAAAAAGAGCAAGGGCTAATAGACAGACTCTTTGTAGAAGTAGAGGACAGGGAAGGATGGGGTTACCAGATTTTTTAGCGTATTACCACGCGGCCAGGGTAGCTCAGACTGCATTATGGCATAATAAGGTTGATAATATCCAGTGGGTACGACTAGAGTCAGATATGGTTGGGGTGGAGCCAGTTTATAAACTTTTGTGGACTAAGAGAGTTCATAGGCCTAGCATATGGAAAACCTTTGCAGCAGTAGCACACTCCGTCTCGCTGTGGGACTTTTTGACTACCAAATTTAAGTTAATTTCAGATACCTCTAAGGCAATGCCGTTAATAACGCTCTCTACTACACTGGACGTGGGGCTTCAAAATAAGTGGGCTAATAGGGGATTGTACAGAATTGCTGATACTCTAAGGGGACAGAACTTTTTGGATTTTAAGACATACGTCAGCCTCAGTGAACACGATAGACCCAGTTGGTATCAATATCTTCAGTTGAAGGCAAGAGTAAGCGAGGTGATAGGGAACTCATACAGAGGGAATACTACCTACTTAGAGCAAATCTGCTTAGCTAGACAGAGAATGAGAGGGACAATTTCTGGACTGTATGCCATTTTTAATTCTTCATTAATGACTCATAAGCTTCCTTTTATGTTAAAATGGGAAGAGGAGTTTCAATCTACATGGTCACTAGAAAAATGGAAGGATGTATTGTTTAGGGGACCCTCCTTCTCTATATGCGCCCATTTAAAAGAAAATTATATGAAAACAGCCTTTCGTTGGTACTTCCACCCCTCAAGACTCCATAATTTGGAGATGAGTAATAGAAAATGTCTAAGAGGGTGCGATGAGTTAGGTACCTACTCACATATGTGGTGGGATTGCCCGCGGGTAGCGAATATCTGGAACCAAACCTTTAATCTATTAGGCAACATTTTTGGGCACAATCTACGAGTGTCAGCCTCTCAAGCCCTTTTGCATGAGCCTATTCCAGGGTTTAACAGGGCGCGAAATAAGTTTATTTTTACCATTGTAAGATTAACAATTGCCCAGTATTGGAAAGTTGAGATTCCTAACTTTCAGATTATTTTAAATAAAATTGGTTACTATTACCAAATGAGTAATAATGCGGCTACCATGCTTGATACTGAAGAACAGTTTGTCTCTGTCTGGGAACCATGGATAATGTTTTCTGAGGCCAGAGATGTTGGTTGATAACCCAAGGTTCTGGGAGTATTTATTGTTTACTGAATTTGGTTCATAATAGGACCTGAAATATAAGGTAAAAGTTATTGATGTTTAAATGACCTGTTGACCTGCCGAGACTTGCCTCAATGTACTTCAAATTTTGTTGATGTGACATATGCATTTATTTTGTTATGTAATTCATAAGAAAAATTTAATAAAAACTATTTCAATTAAAATAAATATAAATCCTAAAATAGCTACAATGTAATTATTATTTATATTGTAGCTATATTAGGGTTTATTTTACAGGTAAGTATTTAGCTTTAAATAGGAATAATTTATTTAATAAGATTTATTTTATTTCGTTAGATTTAAATTATATTTAATTTAGGGGGGTGTTAGGGTTAGACTTAGCTTTAGGGGTTAATACATTTATTATAGTGGCGGCAAAGTCTGGTCGGCAGATTAGGGGTTAATAAGTGTAGGTAAGGTAGCGGCGACATTTGGGGCGGCAGATTAGGGGTTAATAAATATAATATAGGGGTCAGCAATGTTAGGGGCAGCAGATTAGGGGTACATGGCTATAATGTAGGTTGCGGCGGTGTCCAGAGCGGCAGATTAGGGGTTAAAAGTGTAATGCAGGGGTCAGCGATAGCGGGGGCGGCAAATTAGGGGTTAATAAGTGTAAGGTTAGGGGTGTTTAGACTCGGGGTTCATGTTAGGGTGTTAGGTGCAGACTTAGGAAGTGTTTCCCCATTGGAAACAATGGGGCTGCGTCAGGAGCTGAACGCTGCTTTTTTGCAGGTGGTAGGTTTTTTTTCAGCTCAAACTGCCCCATTGTTTCCTATGGGGGAATCGTGCACGAGCACGTTTATGAAGCTGGCCGCGTCCATAAGCAACGCTGGTATTTAGAGTTGAAGTGGCGGTAAATTATGCCCTACGCTCCCTTTTTGGAGCCTAACGCAGCCCTTCAGAGAACTCTAAATACCAGCGTTGTTTAAAAGGTGCGGGGGGAAAAAAACATGCGTAGCTAACGCACCCCTTCTAACGCAAAACTCTAAATCTAGCCGCATGTTTTTTAAGTGTCTTAAATAAAGGTATGTTTTTATTTTTTCTCTAACCGAGCAGTGCCTGTTTACTTTTTTCCTATGAAAGAAATAAGGTCTAGCCTCTGAACTGGCTTGTACTCAACCGTTCTAGGCACCTGAACTCCTACATTTTTTAAAACCTCCTTAAGTAAGGTTTAGAGGTGATCGATCTCAAACTGGAAATGAATCTGCTTTGGTTCCCTTTTAGAGGAAAATTCCTCTGAGGAAATCTCACCATTTGAGCTAGGAGGATAAGTAGATTTTCCTGAGGAAATATGCTTAGACTTACATTTGCACTAACTTGCAGGTGGCATAGCTGCTATAGCCTCAGTAAATGCCAACTGTAAATGAGATTTAAAATTTGGTACAAACTCGGTCACTCCACCCTGCTTATATTGTACCAAATAAGGGGATACCCCCTTACAAAAGGTTAATAATATAAGAGGAAGAGGAAATACTATAAAAACTCTTATAAAACCTCCTTCCCCCTATGTAAATAAGTCCCCTTAAGGAATTACCTATGACCTGCCATTATGCCAAGCACATAAAGGTCCCGAAAATTATAAATATAATTATATTTATTTATTTATTTAAAATAACTACTAAATATGCCCCTGTGCCCAGTATAGGGATCTCCGGTGATCCGATGAACAAGTAACATAGTAACATACATAGTAGATAAGGTTGAAAAAAGACTGAAGTCCATCGAGTTCAACCTATACAAATCTAAAATACTTACAAAAAGCTCCAGTTAAGCTTAAATAACCCCATTAAAATGTGACCCATTTAATACTAGCAATCATATCCATGAATTTTGTTTATATACAGAAATTTATCCAGACTATTTTTAAATGTATCTATGGTATTGGCATTCACTACCTCCTTTGGTAATGAGTTCCACAATTTTATTGCTCTTACAGTGAAAAAACGTTTCCGTTGCAGGAGATTAAATCTCCTTTCCTCCAACCTTAAATTATGACCTCATGTCAGAAACAATTTTCTTGGAATAAAAAGAGCTTCTGCCATCTCTGTATATGGGCCTTGAATATATTTATATAAAGTAATCATGTCACCTCTCAAGCGCCTTTTTTCTAAAGAGAACAGACCCAGTTTGGCTAGCCTCTCCTCATAGGTTAATTTCTCCAATCCCCTTATTAGCTTTGTGGCCCTTCTCTGAACTTTTTCTAGTTCTGCAATATCTTTTTTAGCAATCGGTCCCCAGAACTGCACTCCAAACTCAAGGTGAGGTCTTACCAGGGCTTTATATAATGACAGAATTATGCTTTCCTCCCTTGAATCAATGCCTCTTTTAATACATGCTAGTATCTTATTAGCCTTTGAAGCCGCTGCCCTGCATTGTGCACTCATCTTTAGCTTGTTATCTATTACTACTCCCAAAAGTCCCTTTCCTCCTGTGTTTGGCTAAGTCTTGTCCCATTTAAAAAATACGTAGCTTGCTTATTTTTACTTCCAAAATGTAGAACCTTACATTTTTCCGTATTAAATCTCATTTTCCATTCACTTGCCCATAGTTCTAATTTTAGCAAATCCCTTTGTAAAGAGAGTTCGTCCTGCTCTGACCTAATGACCTTACTTAACTTAGTATCATCTGCAAAAATAGAGATGTCGCTATTTAATCCTTGCTCCAAGTCATTTATAAAAATATTAAAAAGAACAGGGCCCAGTACTGATCCCTGGGGGACGCCACTGATTACCTTTGTCCAATCTGAGTATGATCCATTTACTACTACTCGTTGCTCCCTATCTTTTATCCAGTTATTTATCCATGAGCTAACATTTTCAGCTATTCCCAGTCCCTTAATTTTGTGCATTAATCTCTCATGTGGTACTGTATCAAATGCCTTTGCAAAATCTAAGTATATCACATCAACTGATTCCCCTTTATCTATATTTTTACTTACTTCCTCGTAGAATCTAATTAGATTAGTTTGACATGATCTATTTCTCCTAAAGCCATGCTGATTAGAACTCATAATCTTGTTTACACGAATATGCTCATCAATATAATCCCTTATAATCCCTTCAAATATCTTCCCCACTATTGATGTCAGACTAACTGGTCTATAGCTTCCTGGATCATCCCTGCTTCCCTTTTTGAAGAGTGGCACCACATCAGCTTTACACCAATCCTGGGGTACCATGCCTGAGGATAATGAGTCTTGAAAAATTAAGAGTAAAGGTTTGTCTATAACAGTGCTAAGTTCACTTAACACCCTTGGGTGTATTCCATCTGGGCCTGGAGTTTTATTTACCTTAATATTTTTTAGTTTTTTCCTGATATCCTCTAAACAAAACCCAGTTAGTGGTATGGACTGGCATGTTCTATTCTGTTCCAAAGTATCATTCAATGGTTCCTCTCTTGTGTATACTGAAGAAAAAAACTGGTTTAGTACCTCAGCCTTCTCCCTGTCATTATTTATCATGCTACCCTCCACACATTTTAATGTACCTATATTATCCTTCTTAGATTTTTTGCTATTTATGTACTTAAAGAACCTTTTAGGGTTAGACTTAGAATCCTTGGCAATTAATTTTTCATTTTCAATTTTGGCTAATTTGATTGCTTTTTTGCATGCTTTGTTACATTCCTTATAAATATTGTATGCTGAGTCTGTACTATTTTCTTTTAATAATTTAAATGCCCTACGTTTTTTCCTAATTTCTCTTAACACATTTTTATTTAGCCATAACGGCTTAGTTTTTTTATTTTTATTTTTATAACCATATGGTATGTATTGATATGTATATTTATTTAACAAATTTTTAAATATTATCCATTTATCCTCTGTATTTTTATTAGAAAATACATTGTCCCAATTTATATTATTTATAAATTGGGACAATGTATTTTCTAATAAAAATACAGAGGATACCTCTAAAGTGGTACCTCTAAAGCTGAACTTCCTGCATCCAGCCACAATGAGTGTATAAAGTAGATGAGGAGCACATCCAGATGCTCTCCTTTAGCGGAACAATAGTTAAATGCTTCCTTGCCCATAGGAGAATCCCCTGCAGTCCAAAATATCAAAATGGAATGCAACCGGAGTGCTGAGGTATCGGAGACAGGCAAGTCCGGGAGCATTTAAAGGGCATGAACTCTAAAATATTACCCAGTATAATAAAATGTAACCCTTCCAAATATCACAACACTTCAATTTCCTTTTGCACAAACATGTGAAAAGTGCACAAATTTACAGAATGACAAATGTCAGTCTGGCAAGGGGTATGGCTTGCTGGTCAATGGTATTACCTAAATATCACTAACATCCTTAGGGGTACTTACCCACCCTCCAGACCCCTTCAGCCCCCAGCATCAATTTAAATCCAATCTGCAGTGAAGTTCGGTCCTGAGCTTTAACTAACAGTGTAGGATCTTGAAGGGAGAGTGAATACACATGGCCAGAACAGGAGGAGGCAAAGGCACTACCTTTGACACTCGTGGCCTGCATGTGACTAAGACTTTGAAAAAGAGAATTACACTGCACTAGTTATACTCTCCTGAATCCCTCTCTTCTAGGAACTATCCATTGAGGGATAGCTTGATAGAAGAAAACTATCATATTTCAAACACCTCTACCCTTGCTCTCTCCTTGATGAGACAAAGAACTACTGGGAGGGAAGGGGAAGTAGGAGGGATATATTTAGTTGGTGTCTGTGTCCTTGCCTACTCCTAGTGGCCAGGGGATGTTATTTCCAAAAAGTAATGTCTTGTGGACTCTCACAACTATTAGAATGAATATATAACATGTGGGTTATATTTAATACAGAACACAACATATTTACATTGAACAGATCTTCAAAGTCTGAGTTTTCAACTCTGATTATTATTCCAAATTGCATTTTTTTATTACCTGGACACTGAAAGGCTGGACACTGTGGAAGAAAATGAATGATTGTTTTTGGTAGATGACAACAGAACAATTTCCATGTAATCCACAGCCATCACAGTTGAGTCAATCACCTGCTCCATCTGTAAAATATAGGTCAGAACATACAGATAAATAACTAAGTACATAAACACATGCACAGCATCAACAGCAAGAATAACATTTAATATATACTGTACATACAATAATATAATGGATACAAAGAGAAAAATGACAATACACAATATACTTGGATTACATTTGCACACTGTAAAGAGATTTTAATAAGACACAGAAGAAGTAAAGCATTAATTGTTTTTTTCTATAATTTAGGAAGTAAGTAAAAATATAGATAAAGGGGAATCAGTTGATGTGATATACTTAGATTTTGCAAAGGTGTTTGATACAGTGCCACATGAGAGATTAATGCACAAAATGAAGAGACTGGGAATAGCTGAAAATGTTATCTTATGGATAAATAACTGGATAAAAGATAGGCAGCAACGAGTAGTAGTGAATGGATCATACTCAGATTGGACAAAGGTAAACAGTGGAGTCCCCCAGGGATCAGTTCTGGGCCCTATTCTTTTTAATATTTTTATAAATGACTTGGAGCGGATTAAATAGCGACATCTCTATTTTTGCAGATTATACTAAATTAAGTAAGGTCATTAGGTCAGCGCAGGATGAACTTTCGTTACAAAGGGACCTGCAAAAATTAGAAGTATGGGCAGGTAAATGGAAAATGAGATTTAATACAGGAAACTGCAAGGTTCTACATTTTGGAAGAAAAAATAAGCAGGCAACGTATTATTTAAATGGGACAAGACTTAGCCAAACACAGGAGGAAAGGGAATTGGCGGTAGTAATAGATAACAAGCTAAAGATGGGTGCACAATGCAGGGCAGCGGCTTCAAAGGCTAATAAAATACTAGCATGTACTAAAAGAGGCATTGATTCAAGGGAGGAAAGCATAACTTTGTCACTATATATAGAGGCTAGCCAAACTGGGTCTATTTTCTTTAGAAAAAAGGTGTTCAAGAGGTGACATGATTACTTTATATAAATATATTCAAGGCCCATATACAGAGATGGCATAAGCTCTGTTTATTCCAAGAAAATTGTTTCTGACAAGAGGTCACAATTTAAGGTTGGAGGAAAGGAGATTTAATCTCCTGCAACGGAAACGTTTTTTCACTGTACGAGCAATAAAATTGTGGAACTTATTGCCAAAGGAGGTAGTGATGCCAATACCGTAGATACATTTAAAAATTATTTGGATACATTTCTGTCTATAAACAAAATTCATGGATATGATTGCTAGTATTAAATGAGTCACCTTTTAGTGGAATTATTTAGGCTTAACTGGAGCTTTTTGTATATATTTTAGATTTGTATAGGTTGAACTCGATGGATTTCGGTCTTTTTTCAACCTCATCTACTATGTTACTATGTTACTATAATTATGTAAAAAGTGTGTCTGCCTACAACTTAATACAGATGTGTCCTAAAGGCAGTTTGTTATCTACCGGAAGATCTTAAGATTGTTTCGTCATTTCACTGATTCTCTAAAGCCACTTGAGTAGGGCATCAAGCTAAAAATGTTCTTGTACAAGCAAATTCTGTACAACATCAGACTCAATTTGTGAATTGGCAAAAATATTAAAACACTTGTGCAATAAATTTAAATCTCCTTAAAAGGGAATTCAAACTCAAAATGGAAACGACTATAAAATGCTGCATCAGTGACTGGACATTTGGGGTTAGATATATGTACTGATTTATAAAAATGTGATCACCTGAGCACAATTTAAGTTAACAAGAGTTTGTATAGAGCATCCTCAGAGCTCTGCTAAACATAGTTTATGCTTACCTGATAAATTATTTGCTTTCATGGTAGTAAGAGTCCATTACTCCTGGGAATTACCTTCCCTACTACTATGAGGAGGCAAAGATTTCCAAAGCCAAAGAGCTCTATATAACCCCTCCTATCTCTATGGTAGTCAGTCTGATAAATAGCCAAGCAAAAAAAGGTAGGAAATGAAATAAAGAGGAAAAATATAGGAACTGGGAAAAAGATGTGCCATTACATAAAGACCCAACCTCAAATAAATAGCCTGAAGGACCTTTCTATCAAAAGCTGCCTCAAAAAAAGTTAAAATATCAAAATGGTAGACTTTAATAAAAGAAGACCATGTAGCTGCCTAGCAAATTTGGTCAACATAAACTTATTCTTGAAAATCCAAGAAGTAGCTACTGATCTAGTAGAATGGGCAGTAATCTGATTAGGAGGAGTCTGACAAACCTTAAAGTTTGGCTTAACGAATCACAAGCTTTAACCAAGATGCCAAAGAAACAGCAGAATCTTTCTGACCTCACTTAGAACTTAACAAGTGAACAAACTCAAAGTTTGTTTGGAATCCTTGAGAAGGCTAAACAAATCTAGAGAAGTCTCTTTGAAGAATTCTTAGCATTGAAACACAAATAAGGAATAAGTTTCCCTACTTATTTTATTCAAGGACACAACATTAAGAAGAAAATCAAATTTGGTTCCTAAAATAGTGTTATTCTGATGAAAAACCAAATAAGGAGAATCACAAGAAATAGCAGAAAGTTCAGAAACTCTTCTAGCAGGGGAGATAACTAGAAGAAACAAGGCTTTCCATGAAAAAGAACTAATATCCACAAATGAAGGAGCCCACAAAACCTTCAGAACCAGATTCAGGTTCCAAGGAGGATAAATAGGATAATAACAGGCATAACAAGCACCAAAGCCTGAACAAAACTATTAATATCCGGACCATCTATTCAGGAATGCAAACACAACAGAAAGAGCAAAGAACTGGGAGATTAACCTTTATCCAAAGCATCTTGCAAAAAAAAAAAAAAAACAGCAAAATTCTAGAAATCCTGAAAAAATTCCAGGAAAAAAAATGATTAAGACAACAGGAAAACATAATTTATGTAAAAACTTAACTGATAAATTAATTTCTTTCATGGTGGTGAGTAACAAGCTTGTTACTGATGGGATATACATTCCTACCAGGAGGAGGCAAAGTTTCCCAAATTCAAATGCCTATAAATACGCCTCCCACCTCACTTATAACTCAGTTTAACGTATAGCCAAGTTAATGAGGTGTAAATGGAGTAAAAGCAAAAAAAGAGGAGCATGAAAAAAGATGTGCTTTATACAAAAGAAATCATAACCTAAAAAAAATGGGTGGGCCTCGTGGGCTCTTGCCACCATGAAAGAAATTAATTTATCAGGTAAGTTCTTACATAAATTATGTTTTCAATAAAGAGAGGGATAACCGCCCCCCAGCTATTTTTGCTGAAATATTTAATCCAAAAAGTAATTGTCTTTTTTAAAATTATAAAAACTCAAATTATAAGCACTAAAATCAAATTGAGACAGCTGCCTGAAGAACATTTCTACCAAAAGCTGCTTATGAAGAAGCAAAAACATAAAAATGGTAAAATTTAGTAAAGGGGTGCAAAGAAAACCAAGTGGCCGCTTTGCAGATTTGATCAACTGAAGCTTCATTCTTGAAATTCCAAGATGTGGCAAATGATCTGGTAGAATGCGCTGTAATTCTTTGAGGCAGAGACTGACACGCTTCCAAATAATCCTTGTGAATCAAAAGTTTTAACTAAGATGCTAAAGAAATGGCAGAGGCTTTCTGACTTTTTCTAGAACCAGACAGTGACGTGCGGTGAGATCACAGGTTGGTGAGGCGCTAGCTATGATACTCGCGAGAAGAACATATATAGAGTGAGTGAGGGAAAGAGAGAGGAAGAAGGTAAGTGAGAGGGAGAGGGTAAGAAAGAGGGAGAGGGAAAGAGAGAGGAGAATGGAGAGGGGAAGAGAGGGAGAGGAAAAGAGAGGGATAGGGAGGGAAAGAGGGAGAGGGAGGGAAAGAGGGATAGGGAGAGAAAGAGGGAAAGAAAGGGAGAGGGAAAGAAAGGGAGAGGGGAAGAGAGGGAGAGGGGAAGAGAGGGAGAGGGAAAGAGAGAGAGGAAAAGAGAGGGAGAGGGAGGGAGAGGGAAAGAGGGAGAGGGAGGGAAAGAGGGAGAGGGAGGGAAAGAGGGAGAGGGAGGGAAAGGTAGAGGGAGGGAAAGAGGGAGAGGGAGGGAAAGAGGGAGAGGGAGGGAGGGAGGGAAAGAGGGAGAGGGAGGGAGGGAAAGAGGGAGGGAGGGAAAGAGGGAGGGAGGGAAAGAGGGAGGGAGGGAAAGAGGGAGGGAGGGAGAGGGAGGGAGAGGGAGGGAAAGAGGGAGGGAAAGAGGGAGAGGGAGGGAAAGAGGGAGGGAGGGAAAGAGGGAGAGGGAGGGAGGGAAAGAGGGGGAGGGAGGGAAAGAGGGGGAGGGAGGGAGGGAAAGAGGGAGAGGGAGGGAGGGAGGGAAAGAGGGAGGGAGGGAAAGAGGGAGAGGGAGGGAGGGAAAGAGGGAGAGGGAGGGAGGGAAAGAGGGAGAGGGAGGGAGGGAAAGAGGGAGAGGGAGGGAGGGAAAGAGGGAGAGGGTGGGAGGGAAAGAGGGAGAGGGTGGGAGGGAAAGAGGGAGAGGGAGGGAGGGAAAGAGGGAGAGGGAGGGAGGGATAGAGGGAGAGGGAGGGAGGGAAAGAGGGAGAGGGTGGGAGGGAAAGAGGGAGAGGGTGGGAGGGAGAGGGTGGGAGGGAAAGAGGGAGAGGGTGGGAGGGAAAGAGGGAGAGGGTGGGAGGGAAAGAGGGAGAGGGAGAGAGAGAGAGAGGTGGGATAGAGGGAGGGGGGAAAGGGAGTATATACAAGTAATGTGTATATACAGGTGTATTTAGGTTTTGTGTTTTACAATTGTGCTGGTCAGGATGTAACATAATTTTTTTTTAATGGGTTTTCCAAAGTAAATGAGGAGGAGGAAGGACAAAGAGAGGAGGGAGGAAGAGGAAAGGGAGGGATGCATTTGGGGGTGATTCAACTGTGCCACAATTATGTGTGAGACAGGTTTTTAATAATGACTGCATAATGTGTTATGCAGGCAGTTACTGTGCACATCATTTTAACACATTACACAGTCTTTGATTATTAAAAGCCTGTCTCACACATTTCTGATTTTATGTATAGGAAGCAAGGAGGTGTATCATACTATTATAAAAGTCTAAGATAAAACACATTTTCTGGTTTCTTGGTATATATCTCAAGAAACCAGGAAATGTTAGCTTTCTTATATTTTATTTTACACCATAACAGAAGAGTTTTTTAAAAAAATAAACAGTTATGTTTTTTTAAATTTATTTTATCTTTTGAGATTTTACTTTGCTTTCCATGCAGTGGTTTAAAAGGAATAAAGGAATAAAGCTAAACAACATATGAGCAGTTTAAGAGACCTATTTATGGCAAGCATTTCATGGGCATAGTTTCAGGGCAGTTAAATTAATTAAATACAAAACTTAAAATATAAATGCTCTGATAATTAAAAAAACAACAACAAAGGAACAGTTACTTGCTATATATATATATATATATATATATATATATATATATATATATATATATATATACACAAATATGTGTGTGTGTATTTGTGGAAGGTGTTCATATGTACCTTAACATCAATGAGTATGATTAGGAAGCTGTAAATTTTACAAACAAATATTGCCTTTCATTTAAATTTGCTATAACCTGTAGGATCAAATTGGTTAAATAAACCAAGCAATTGTGTAAGCTGCAGAGAGGGCCAGCACATAAGAGAAGCAGATGTCATCTGTGCTGAGGGTCTCACAGCAGAACGTTTTAAACACAGACTTTCCTAAAACCATCATAAACAGATAACCTCTGACTCCTCTTACCTCTGATCTTTGTCTGTGTTTAAATCCTTGCCGTTCTGCTGTGAGACACTCAGCAAGGCTCTCAGGCAGAAAGAAGGGGGAGGGGATTTCAGACCGTGCAGCTCTCTCTGTGAGAAGTTTAGCAAAATCCACATGGGGTATAGTGCACTGGCCCAAAACATTGCAACTAACTTATTTGCTTGCAAAAAAACAAACCCTATACAAATGCAGCTGCCTCTACACTGTGTTTATCCAGATGAAGATCATGACGCTATTTATTATTTTAATGCTGCTGCAGAAACTGAATTTATATCATGCACATATAAATTCAGTTTCTGCAGCAGCATTAGAATAATAGCGTCATGATCTTCATCTGGATAAACACAGTGTAGACTAGAGTGCTGTAGGATAGTGAAGTTCACAGATTCCACTGACTTACCCCATGTACATGATCACTATCCTGGCCTGCTGCCTTGGTAAGATATTCCCACAGTCCTGAGTCCTCCTCCACTCCAGGACCTCCGACCACCACACTGAGCCACAACCGCTGCACAGCTGACTGAGACTGCCACTGCACTTTGCCAAAGCCAAATGCAATACAGGCAGTCAGGCACGCAGTAACTTGCAGCAGTAGCAGCTCCCTCCTATCTCTACCAGACTTCCTTCCCGCCTGAACTGAAGCCCGGTCACTCTGTCAATCAGCAGGCACGCCTCCCCCAGTGCTGAATGCTGATTGGCTGAGTGATCTAGCTCATCATGGAGGCGGTTTTAAGAATCGCCTCCAATTGGAGCTACTGAGGGCCCGGCGAGTCACCAGTGGGTGGCGCAGCTCTAAGTGAGCAGAGGATTGCATGTTAGATCTATTGTTGCGCAATTAATGGAGGGCAGCGGACTGGCTCACTGCCTCCTAATTGCGCAACAATGGATGATATGCATAATTTGGCTGCTGCGCAAGCGCAGTAAAATACAATCAAAATGATGTGGTATTGTTGTTAAAATCACCATGGGTGGGGTGGGGGGGAACCCTTGGTGCGGGGGGTGGGCTTGGCAAAAAAAAAAAAATTAGAAAAAAAAAAAAAGTTTTTTATTTTTAATAAATATTACTTGAAATCTTTTTTTTGCCCTGATTGGACAGGGTAGGCAGTGCCTCCCCTGCCTCCTATTACTGCACGTCACTGGAACCAGAAAAAATAGCAAACAATCTAGAAGTCTGTCTGAAACTCTTAGTAGCATCTACATAGTATTTCTTACTACATCTTAAGAGTGTAAAGATCATTCAAGATTATTTTTAGGATTAGGACACAAAGAACGAACAATAATTTCCCTATTAATTTGAAAGACATGAGCTTGCCCTAAAAAAATAACAAATAGTCTGTGTACACACAGACTATTTGTTATTTCTTTAGGGTAAGCTAATGTGACTTTTGTTCAGGTGTTATGCATTGTATAGGTTAATTGGTTTGGCATATATAGCAAGTGTTTTTTAATCATTTTTGTATTAAGCCTGATGAAACATCCACTGGTTGGATGAGAAACGCGCTGCTAGTTTTTATCTATTTTAATAAAGTAAGTTTTGATTATACTTACCTCTTGCTGCCAGACCTCTATACTATTTTATTTTATTCTATTTTGGCTCCTCTCTGGATGTTTGGGAGTTCCTGCCTTACCGGATATCAGTCTACTGGGTGACTGTCTGATCCCAGTTTGACTCTAGTGCACCAAGGGAGGTGCTCTTTCAAAATGTGAGTATATCCATTACCACATACTACTGCCATCACTTATTCATACAATAATAGGCAATATAGGTGCTGTATTTGTTTAATCCTTCTACAGGGCATTGATCAGCCATTGGAGATCAGTCTGCTGGGTGACTGTGTATGATCCCAGGCCGCCTCATCTACCCCACTAGGGGTGACTCACCAAATGTGAGTGCGCTATTACACTGTTTTTAGTTATCATTTGTCAAAAACTATTGGGCCATGTGGCGCTTCTGTCCTTTTATGTTGTCTACAAATATTTGACTCTGGATCTGGGCCTTGATCCTCACACAGACAGCTGCCTTGACCCAAATCATCTACTACATCTGTGATACCCTCACATATATTATCTGGAACTTTTCTATATATTTTTTATTTTTCATTTATTATCATTTTGATCAAATTTGCATACTACCACCTTATGTATTGTAAATGTATTGCAATATATAGCATCTGTTTGTTTGTATTTTGATTCCCACTTGTATTCTGATTCCTACCTGCTCTCTGTTAATCTCTAATAGAAACATTGTATTACATTGGTTTTTATATATCACCCATATAAATGTAAATGTGATTCATATATCCACGGATACATTGTTATAGGACATATTTTCTTATCACTGTCATCGGTTTTCATTTATGATTGATATTTTTCTGCTGACACATTGTTGTGGGATATTATCTATACATTTGTGATATTTTTTATTCACCTATATCATCCATTTAAGATTGAGATAATTCCTATGAGATATCTGTACATTACTTAAAGGTCTCTCATCTACTGCAACATTTGCTGTTTAACATAGTCTGGTGTACCAAGGGCGCCCCCTATCTCTCTCTCTTAGATCTACTCTTGAACAATAAAGTGGTTTAACCACCAAGTCCCCTGAAAGTTGTGTGTTGGGATTTAAGAATATCAATTGTGATATCCAAGTGTAATCCGTTCACCACTGGTGCAGCATGCAAGCTCAAGAGGTCTCATATGAAAACAAACAAATGGGATTAACGTCCAATGCTGCAATCATGAGACCTAAAATTTCCATGCACATGGCCACTGAAGGGAATGATAGAGACTGAAGGTTTAGACAAGCTGAATCTAATTAGTCTCTTTTCTGTTAGAGATAGAGTCATGAATACTGAATCTATCTGGGATCCTAAAAAGGTGACCTTTGTCGGAGGAGTCAATAAACATTTTGGTAAATTGATCCTCCAACCATGTCTTTGAAGGAAAGACAACAGTCGTTTTGTATTAGATTCTGCTAAAAGAAAAGATTGAGCTAGTACCAAGATATCACAAGAAGGAAACACAGTTCTCTGATTACAGATGGAAGGGCACCTAGAATCTTTGAGGATATTCTGATTTGAGCCTCTGATTTGAGTAGAAGACTGAGACAGAGAAAATATCCCAAACATGACATAGTCAGGGCAGAAGCGGTTGTAGATCTAGTTTCAAGGGATGATTTGCTCAGAGCCAACAAGAAAAACAGTACAAATTTAGACAAAACTGACAAGGTGAATTTTTTAACTGAGTTCAGTTCTCAATACCGAGATATCTGCAAAATAGTGAAAAATAATTTTTCAATTTTGGCAGCAGATGATCACCTTAAAAAGATTGTGAAACAGGGAATCAGGTGTTCCTACAAAAAGAGTAGGACACTTGGTTCAATACTAGCACCAACACAGCTAAAAATGTCCCCAAGCACTAATAGCTCCTGGCTCAGGCACACTGGGATGTATAAGTGTGGAAGTCATCATTGTCGCCCATGTGAATATGTTCAAGTTGTCAAAAACTTTGAGTCTTTGGTAATTGGTTCAAGGTTTGATATACACTCATGTTTAAACTGTAGAACCAGCCATGTCATGTATCTAATAACTTGTACCCAGTGCAATAAACAGTATATTGGCCTTACGTCAAGAGACATGAATTCGAGAATTAGAGAACATCCCTCCACTATAAGTGTGGGCAAGGCATCTACTCCTCTAGTGCAGCATTTTGCAAAGACACATAATGGCAATTTAAACACCTTTAGGTGGTGTGCTATAGAAAAAATAGCTCTGCCTAAACGAGGAGGTAACCTTGATTAGCTTTTAGCGAAGAGAGAAATATTTTGGATATTCAAAATGGAAACCAGGGTCCCTAAAGGATTAAATTCAAAATTTGACATGATCAATTATTGGGAGTAAAATGTGACATAATTCAGAAGCATTGAAGGGTAAATGGTTTTTATATTAGTCCTAGTATTACACCTATTGGGGCACGAGATCATTATATAAATTCAGATTTTGCCTTAAATATGTGTAGCGGTATATTTATCCAACAATAGGAATGGTCTGCATATTGCTCCAGCCTGTGACATTCATTACACTATAGTATAATTTCTTATAGGTATAGATGCTAGGAGTGTCAGCCATTATTTGTCTAGTGTAATAACATTTAGTTTACAAATTATAAAGAAAATTTATTTTTGTATCAAAAATCCTGCACATTCATTTATGCATGTTGTAATTTCTCTCATTGCACATTTAGATTGAATTGAGAAATTTCTTATGTCATTTCCTCATACTTGCATTGCCCCTATTTTATGTTCATGTGCAGTCAGGCAACAACAGGTTAATTGAGTGGCGCATAAGTGTTTTAACTTATGTATTAATACAATTACTTTTTGAGCCAATGGGCTCTTTTCCTTTGCTCTTAAAATGACAGAGGTGAACACAGCACGATAGGCTATGATTACGGCTTGTCAGCCGAAACGCGTAAGCCCAGTGCTGTGCTCAGTCTGCATGCTGAAAGTCTTCCATCTGTTTTTTTAAAGAAATCAATAAAACTCAAGTTTTATACTATTGGGCGTGGATCATATATTTTGTCCTGTGAAGTTTGTTTGCTACATCCAGAAGATCCAGCACCGCCGTACAGCTGATTACTCCACACTCTGCTGCAGCACCTATCTGCAACCCCTTGCTGAGGAGTGACGTCAACAACCCGGAAGTGCCGGGCCACCTAAGGAATGCTCTGAGCTGGAGACGCCGAGGGAGGCACAGGAGACCAGGGAGCTGATTGCTCTCGCCGATAGGATATCGGGGTCCCGTTTTCTCTGGAGCCGCTGAGTTGGAGGTGGAGGGTAAGAGTGCACAACTTGTGCTCACCCCTAATATATACATATATTTTTTCCCAATGGGTTGGTATTTGCCTATGTTAAACTGACGTTCGTGGAGAGCAGATTAGGTTGTTAAAACGACAGCAGAAAGGCATTGGTTTATTTATTTACAATGCAAATGTGCTTGTATGACTGACACCTCTCTACTTTGTTCTTGTATGACTTGCTAAACAAAAGGCAGAATAGTCCTTATAGTCACCATCTTGAAGGTCGGAACTCTTACAAATCGATTTAAAGTTTTCAGATCCAAAATTGGTCTTAAAGAATTTACCTTATTTGGAACAAATATTATTATTTGGAAAAACTATCGCCTACATTACGAGTTTTGTGTTAGAAGCTATGCGGTGCTAACGAGCAGTTTATGCTCACCGTTCACTTACAGACAACGCTGGTATTACGGGTTCTTACAAACCCGGCGTTAACGGCAAAAAAGTGAGCGTATAGCAAAATTTTGCTCCACATCTCACTCTAATACCAGCACTGCTTATGATAGCGGTGAGCTGGTGAAACGTGCTTGTGCACGATTTCCCCATAGGAATCAACGGGGAGAGCTGGGTGAAAAAAAACCTAACACCTGCAAAAAAGCAACTTTTAGCTTCTAATGCAGCCCCTTTGATTCCTATGGGGAAAATACATTTATGTCTACACCTAACACCCTAACATGAACCCCGAGTCTAAACACACCTAATCTTACATTTATTAACCCCTAATCTGCCGCCCCTGACATCACCGACACCTACATTATATTATTAACCCCTAATCTGCCGCTCCGGACACCGCCGCCACCTACATTATACTTATGAACCCCTAATCTGCTGCCCCCAACATCGCCGACAAGTATATTATATTTATTAACCCCTACTCTGTCGCCCCCAACATCGCCGCCACTATATTAAAGTTATTAACCCATAAACCTAAGTCTAACCTTAACCCCTAACTTAAATAAAATTTAAATAAATCTAAATAGAATTCCTATCATTTAATAAATTATTCCTATTTAAAACTAAATACTTACCTGTAAAATAAACCCAAAGCTAGCTACAATATAACTAATAGTTACATTGTAGCTATCTCAGGGTTTATTTTTATTTTACAGGCAAGTTT
Organism: Bombina bombina; assembly: GCF_027579735.1. NCBI lineage: Eukaryota > Metazoa > Chordata > Amphibia > Anura > Bombinatoridae > Bombina > Bombina bombina. The sequence goes on along the minus strand of NC_069499.1, from coordinate 836,490,969 downwards.
GTATTTATTTTAACTAGGCAGAATAGTTACTAAATAGTTATTAAAGGGACAGTCTACACCAGAATTTTTATTGTTTTAAAAGATAGATCATCCCTTTATTACCCATTCCCCAGTTTTGCATAACCAACACAGTTATAATAATATACTTTTAACCTCTGTGATAATCTTGTATCTAAGCCTCTGCAAACTGCCCCTTTATTTCAGTTCTTTTGACAGACTTGCAGTTTAGCCAATCAGTGCCTGCTCCCAGATCACTTCACGTGCACGAGCACAGTGTTATCTATATGAAATACGTGAACTAACACCCTCTAGTGGTGAAAAACTGTTAAAATGCATTCTGAAAAGAGGTGGCCTTCAAGGTCTAAGAAATTAGCATATGAACCTCCTAGGTTAAGCTTTCAACTAAGCATACCAAGAGAACAAAGCAAAATTGGTGATAAAAGTAAATTGGAAAAGTGTTTAAAATGACATGCTCTATCTGAATCATGAAAGTTTATTTTGGCCTAGACTGTCCCTTTAACTATTTAATAACTACCTAGTTAAAATAAATACAAAAGTACCTGTAAAATAAAACCTAACCTAAGTTACAATTACACCTAACACTACTCTATAATTAAATAAATTAAATAAATTAAATACAATTAAATTAAATTATCTAAAGTACAAAAATAAAAACACTAAATTACAGAAAATAATAAACAAATTACAAGATTTTTAAACTAATTACACCTAATCTAATCCCCCTAAAAAAATAAAAAAGCCCCCCCAAAATAAAAAAAGCCCTACCCTACACTAAATTACAAATAGCCCTTAAAAGGGCCTTTTGCGGGGCATTGCCCCAAAGTAATCAACTCTTTTACCTGTAAAAAAAAAAGTACAAATCACCCCCCCAACATTAAAACCCACCACCCACACACCCAACCCTACTCTTAAACCCACCCAATCCCCCCTTAAAAAAACCTAACACTAACCCCTTGAAGATCCCCTTACCTGGAGACGTCTTCACCCAACCGGGCCGAAGTCCTCAAGGAAGTCGGGAGAAGTCTTCATCCAAGCCGGGCGAAGTGGTCCTCCAGACGGGCAGAAGTCTTCATCCAGACGGCATCTTCTAACTTCATCCATCCGGCGCGGAGCAGGTCCATCTTCAAGACATCCGACGCGGAGCATCCTCTTCATCCGATGGCTCTTCTGGAATGAAGGTTCCTTTAAATGACGTCATCCAAGATGGCGTCCCTTCAATTCCGATTGCCTGATAGAATTCTATCAGCCAATCGGAATTAAGGTAGAAAAAATCCTATTGGCTGATGCAATCAGCCAATAGGATTGAGCTGGCATTCTATTGGCTGATTAGAACAGCCAATAGAATGCAAGCTCAATCCTATTGACTTATTGGATCAGCCAATAGGATTGAACTTTAATCCTATTGGCTGATTGTATCAGCCAACAGAATTTTTTCTACCTTAATTCCGATTGGTTGATAGAATTCTATCAGCCAATCGGAATTGAAGGGACGCCATCTTGGATGTCATAATTTAAAGGAACCTTCATTCCAGAAGAGCCGTCAGATGAAGAGGATGCTCTGCGTCGGATGTTTTGAAGATGGACCTGCTCCGCGCCGGATGGATGAAGATAGAAGATGCCGTCTGGATGAAGACTTCTGCCCGTCTGGAGGACCACTTCTGCCAGGTTGGATGAAGACTTCTGCCCATCTGGAGGACCACTTCGGCCCGGTTGGGTGAAGACGTCTCCCGGTAAGGTGATCTTCAAGGGGTTAGTGTTAGGTTTTTTTAAGGGGGTATTGGGTGGGTTTTAGAGTAGGGTTGGTTGTGTGGGTGGTGGGTTGATTTGTACCTTTTTTTACAGGTAAAAGAGCTGATTACTTTGGGGCAATGCCCCGCAAAAGGCCCTTTTAAGGGCTATTTGTAATTTAGTGTAGGGTAGGGCTTTTTTATTTTTGGGGGGGGGCTTTTTTATTTTGTTAGGGGGATTAGAATAGTCGTAATTAGTTTAAAATCTTGTAATTTGTTTATTATTTTCTGTAATTTAGTGGGGGGGGGGGGTTTGTACTTTAGATAATTTAATTTAATTGTATTTAATTGTATTTAATTTATTTAATTATAGAGTAGTGTTAGGTGTAATTGTAACTTAGGTTATGTTTTATTTTACAGGTACTTTTGTATTTATTTTAACTAGGTAGTTATTAAATAGTTAATAACTATTTAGTAACTATTCTACCTAGTTAAATTAAATACAAACTTGCCTGTAAAATAAAAATAAACCCTGAGATAGCTACAATGTAATTATTAGTTATATTGTAGCTAGTTTAGGGTTTATTTTATAGGTAAGTATTTAGTTTTAAATAGGAATAATTTATTAAATGATAGGAATTTTATTTAGATTTATTTAAATTATATTTAAGTTAGGGGGGTTAGGGTTAGACTTAGGTTTATGGGTTAATAAATTTAGTATAGTGGTGGCGACGTTGGGGGCGGCAGATTAGGGAATAATAAATGTAGGTAGGTGGCGGCGATGTTAGGGCTGGCAGATTAGGGGTTAATAATATTTAACTAATGTTTGCTGCGACGGTTTAGGGGTTAATATATTTATTATAGTGGCGGCGATGTCCGGTTTGGCAGATTAGGGGTTAAAAATTTTATTATAGTGTTTGTGATGTGGGAGGGCCTCGGTTTAGGGGTTAATAGGTAGTTTTAGCACTTTAGTTAAGAGTACTTTTTAGCACTTTAGTTAAGAGTTTTATGCTACTGCGTTGTAGTGTAAAACTCTTAACTACTGACTTTAAAATGCGCTACCAGTCTTGACAGGAGAGGGTCTACCGCTCACTTTTTGTCAGACTCGTAATACCGGCGGCTATGCAAGTCCCATTGAAAAAATAGGATACACAATTGACGTAAGTGGATTTGCGGTATTTCCAAGTCTGGCAAAAAAAGTGAGCGGTACACCTGTACCTGCAAGACTCGTAATACCAGCGGGTGTTAAAAAGCAGCGTTAGGACCTCTTAACGCTGCTTTTTAACCCTAACGCAAGACTCGTAATCTAGGTGAAAGATTTGAATAAAAACCCAACCACTGTTCCTGAAGAATAGATGGGATAATTACCCCAAAGCTTTCTAGATATGAAACAGATTTCAGAAATGCCTGGGCCTTTACTGGGTGTTTTTAGAAAGAATCTTCCCATGGGAGGTCTTATTCTGAATCCAATTTGATATCCCGGAGAAATAATATTCTGAATCCATTGATTTTGGACAGAGTCTGCCCAAAATGCTTGAAACAATTTTAGTCTGCCCCCACCAGAAAAACTGGATTGGGGGCCGCACCTTCATGCTGGTTTAGGGGCCAGATTTGGTTTCTTATATCAATTAGTACATCTAGTGACACCAACGTCACTAGGGTACTTCTAAGAGGCGCCTAGGATAGATATAATACAATTTAGACAATTATTACAATAAGTGCTGTGGATGGTATGGTATTATGCAAAGATAGATATAGCAACAATATTATGGAACAATATTAAAATCCTAAAAGATAAATGCAAAATAAGAAAAGATAAGAGGATAATGAATCATATATAAATATATATGAACTATGTAGTCCAGTATAAATTATTTTTTGCCAAATCCAAGTCCAATTAGTATTACCCAAAGGTTATATATAGTAGACGGTATATCCAGGAAAGGTAGGCTGCTCCTCCAGAGTGTTGTGCCAAAAACACAAATGAAAGATCTAGGAGAAAATAGATAGAGGGCGCCACATAGTGCAGATCATATGAGATAAGAACAAAGCAGCAATAGGAACAAAAGAATCCTACTCACAAATTGTAGAGCACAAAAGAGTGCAATATTCGCAATCCGGAACCACACGTCGTCCGGTAGACCACAGTGGAAAGGTGTCGCCAGTGGGGGTCCTCGTCTCGCCAGGGAGAGTCCAGGGATACTCAGAATGATGTGGTGGATGTAGATCAATACACCAAAGATCCAACAGGGGGTCCAAATACACTTGGAGGGGTACCAATGGATATATTTGGCCAAGGCCAAAATAAAAAGATATAATCGGCAGCAGGTAGAGAGTTCAAAATATATAAAAATTTAATAACAGTAAAAACAACAGCAACGCATTTCTCAGTGTAACACACTGTTTCATCAGTGTGTTACACTGAGAAACGCATTGCTGTTGTTTTTACTGTTATTACATTTTTATATATTTTGAACTCTCTACCTGCTGCCGATTATATCTTTTTATTTCGTTAGCTTTAGGGGTTAATACATTTATTAGAGTAGCGGTGAGGTCCGGTCGGCAGATTAGGGGTTAATACTTGAAGTTAGGTGTCGGTGATGTTAGGGAGGGCAGATTAGGGGTTAATACTATTTATTATAGGGTTTTTGAGGCGGGAGTGAGGCGGATTAGGGGTTAATAACTTTATTATAGTAGCGGTGAGGTCCGGTCGGCAGATTAGGGGTTAATAAGTGTAGGTAGGTAGCGGCGACGTTGGGGGGGGCAGATTAGGGGTTAATAAATATTATGTAGGGGTCGGCGATGTTAGGGGCAGCAGATTAGGGGTACATAGGGATAATGTAGGTTGCGGCGGTGTGCGGTCAGCAGATTAGGGGTTAAAAAAATTTAATAGAGTGGCGGCGATGTGGGGGGACCTCGATTTAGGGGTACATAGGTAGTTTATGGGTGTTAGTGTACTTTAGAGCACAGTAGTTAAGAGCTTTATGAACCGGCGTTAGCCCAGAAAGCTCTTAACTCCTGAGTTTTCTCTGCGGCTGGAGTTTTGTCGTTAGATTTCTAACGCTCACTTCAGCCAAGACTCTAAATACCAGCATTAGAAAGATCCCATTGAAAAGATAGGATACGCAAATGGCGTAAGGGGATCTGCGGTATGGAAAGGTCGCGGCTGGAAAGTGAGCGTTAGACCCTTACCTACACGACTCTAAATACCAGCGGTAGGACAAAACCAGCGTTAGGGCCCTCTAACGCTGGTTTTGACGGCTAACGCAGAATTCTAAATCTAGGCGATAGATTTGATGTTAATTTTCATGACATCAAAGATTGCATCACAAATAAAATAATTTGCATGTTGAAGTAAATTTACCCGACTCCAAACAAGCCTGATGAATCAAAAGCTTTAACCAAGATGCCAAGGCAATGGCAGAAGCTTTCTGACCTTTCCTAGAACCAGAAAAGACAACAAATAGACTAGATGTCTTCCTGAAATCTTTAGTAGCGTCAACATAATATTTCAAAGCTCTACAACTTCCAGAGAATGTAAGGATCTCTCCAAAGAATTCTTAGGATTAGGACACAAAGAGGGAACAACAATTTCCCTATTAATGTTGTTTGAAATTCACACCCTTAGGTAGAAATTTAAATGAAGTCTGCAAAACTGCCTTATCCTGATGGAAAATCAGAAAAGGAGTCTCACAAGAAAGAGCAGATAATTCGGAAACTCTTCTAGCAGAAGACACGGCCAAAAGGAACAACACTTTCCAAGAAATAAGTCCAAAGAATACATAGGCTCAAAAGGAGGAGCCTGTAAAGCCTTCAAAACCAAATTAAGACTCCAAGGAGGAGAGATTGATTTAATGACAGGCTTGATACAGACCAAAGCCTGTACAAAACAGTGAATATCAGGAAGTTTAGCAATCTTTCTGTGAAATAAAACAGAAAGAGCAGAGATTTGTCCCTTCAAGGAACTTGCAGAAAAACCTTTATCCAAACCATCCTGAAGAAACTGTAAAATTCTAGGAATTCTAAAAGAATGCCAGGAGAATTTATGAGAAGAACACCATGAAAAATAAGTCTTCTAAACTCAATAATAAATCTTCCTAAGGACAAATTTATGAGCCTGTAACATAGTATCAATCACTGAGTCAGAGAAACCTCTATGACTAAGCACTAAGCGTTCAATTTCCATACCTTCAAATTTAATGATATGAGATCCTGATGCAAAAACGGACCTTGAGACAGAAGGTCTGGTCTTAAAGGAAGTGGTCAAGGTTGGCAACAGGACATCTGAACAAGATCTGCATACCAAAACCTGTGATGCCATGCTGGAGCTACCAGCAACACAAACGATTGTTCCATGATGATCTTGGAGATCACTCTTGGAAGAAGAACTAGAGGCGGGAAGATAGCAGTTCCTTGGTTTTACCAACCTGCTTATAATGCATCCACTGCCTCCGCCTGAGGATCCCTGGACCTGGACAGGTACCTGGGAAGTTTCTTGTTTAGATGGGAAGCCATCAGATCTATTTCTGGAAAACCCACATCTGAACAATCTGAGAAAACACATCTAGATGGAGCGACCATTCCCCCGGATGAAAAGGTCTGATGGCTGAGATAATCCGCTTCCCAATTGTCTACACCTGGGATATGAACCACAGAAATTAGACAGGAGCTGGATTCTGCCCAAGCAAGTATCCAAGATACTTCTTTCATAGTTTGGGGACTGCGAGTCCTACCCTGATGATTGACATATGCCACAGTTGTGATATTGTCTGTCTGAAAACAAATGAACGGTTCTCTCTTCAACAGAGGTCAAACCAGAAGAGCCCTGAAAATAGCACGGCATTCTAAAATATTGATTGGTAACCTCGCCTCTTGAGATTTCCAAACCCCTTGTGCTGTCAGAGATCCACAGACAGCTCCCCAACCTGAAAGACTTGCGTCTGTGATCTCAGTCCAGGTTGGACAAACAAAAGAGGCCCCTTGAACTATACGATGGTGATTTAACCACCAAGTCAGAGAGAGTCGAACATTGGGATTTAAGGATATTAATTGTGATATCTTTGTATAATCCCTGCACCATTGATTCAGCATACAAAGCTGGAGAGGTCTCATATGAAAATGAGCAAAGGGGATCGCGTCCGATCCTGCAGTCATGAGACCTAAAACTTCCATGCACATAGCTACTGAAGAGAATGATTGAGAATGAAGGTTCCGACAAGCTGAAACCAATTTTAATTGTCTCTTGTCTGTTAGAGACAGAGTCATGGACACTGAATCTATCTGGAAACCTAAAAAGGTGACCCTTGTCTGAGGAATCAATGAACTTTTGGTAAATTGATCCTCCAACCATGTCTTTGAAGAAACAACACTAGTTGATTTGTGTGAGATTCTGCAGAATGTAAAGACTGAGCTAGTACCAAGATATCATTCAAATAAGGAAACACCGCAATACCCCGTTCTCTGATTACAGAGAGTAGGGCACTGAGAACCTGGCATCAACTAAGATGCTGGAAATGACAAATTTGCGTCACTGGACGTACCTTTGCGCCAAAAAAATTCTCACGCCAAAAATGACTCAATAAACATCAACATTTTGTGACCTTGCAAGCCTAATTTTGCCTGCGAAAATTTAATGAAAAAGTAGTCAATTTGAAAAAAGACTATACCCCAGGTAAGAAAAATATTTTCCTAAATATGTTTTTTCCCAAATATGAAACTGATAGTCTGCAAAAGGAAATATACATAAACCTGACTCATGGCAAATGTAAGTACAATACATATATTTAGAACTTTATATTAATACATAAAGTGCCAAACCATAGCTGAGAGTGTCTTAAGTAATGAAAACATACTTACCGAAAGACACCCATCCACATATAGCAGATAGCCAAACCAGTACTGAAACGGTTATCAGTAGAGGTAATGGAATATGAGAGTATATCGTCGATCTGAAAAGGGAGGTAGGAGATGAATCTCTACGACCGATAACAGAGAACCTATGAAAAGATTTCCCGCGAGGAAAACCATAGAACTCAATAGGTGATACTCCCTTCACATCCCCCTAAAATTCACTGTACTCTGGGAGGGATCGGGCTTCAAAATGCTGAGAAGCACATATCACAGAAGAAAATCAAACACAAACTTACTTTACCTCCTCCATAGGGAGGCAAAGTTTGTAAAACTGAATTGTGGGTGTGGTGATGGATGTATTTATAGGCATTTTGAGGTTTGGGAAATGTTGCCCCTCCTGGTAGGATTGTATATCCCATACGTCAATAGCTCATGGACTCTTGCCAATTACATGAAAGAAATGAAAGTATATAAACAGAGACCAGGTACAATAATTAGCACAGGAAACAGGTCTGACTGAACTAATATAAGCCAAGTGGCGAAGCAATTAGCTAACAGGAAGTGACAAGTGAGGCTTTGCTGTTAGCCAAGCAGGAGGTTGGTGGTCAGGGCTAAGAGAAGATATTGCAATTTGGGACATATGACTCATAACTCAGAATCTTGGAAATTGGGGGTTGAGAGGTTGCCTATCCCTCACCAAGGCACAGGCAAGCAAGAGACATGGGGTGTACCATAATGACATCACAAGGGGTGTGACAGAGGAACAGAAGCAGGAAGAGTGGAGCAATGAGGAAACACCCCAGAGCTGGAGCCTAAGGAATGTTAAGTAGTAGTATATAAACGTTGGAAAGTCCCTCCAACAAACTACAGGCCTAACAGCATTACATTTCTCAACTAGATAAAGATAACAATAAGGATGTTTTCAGACTTTGTAAGCAATCTATTTAAATATTTGGTTTCTAATGTATGCAGGACACTGCAGCTTCATATATACAGAGTAAGAACCTATCAACCAAGAACGAAACAGCTCAGTAGCTTGTTCTATGTTAAGCTATCAACCAAGCCTAGGAGCAGCCTTTTTTTTAGCCCAGTTGTTTTTTCAAAGAAGAGAACTTTCTTGTAGTACATTAGTCTAATCCCAATTAACAAGGTCAGTACATCATCAAAATACCAGACAATCTTCAACTGATTAAGGAATTTAGCAACCCCAGACAATCATTTCAGCCTTCTGTAGGCAGACAATCATTTCAGCCTTCTGTAGGCTGTGTCAGAGAGGGCCAGGGTTATAATAAACATGCATGTAGACTGAGAAGTTCTAACCAGGAATGATCAACAGCTGTATGTGTCTATGACTGGGAGTAGCCTACTACAGTTTCATGCCAGAAAAGTTGTGTTTTGAACTTTTTGAACAATGTACTTTTATCTTTGCTTGCTAATATACGTGGGCCGCTGTAGATTCAATCTACTTTATAACATTTTAATGCGGCTGCCAGTATTATAGCAAGAATCAAACTTTTTTGAATAATGACACATCTAAAACTATTGGATTTTTAACATACTAAAGTGAACATATTATAAACCCATCTTATAAGTGAAATAAATAGAAAGAAGTAATTTACAAACTGAAAATGTTTTGCATTGTACCACCATGTTTATTTAAAATAATAGAGCACTTTATATGTTGGAATATACCTAATATGTTTTGATGAGTTTGAATAATTAAAAATAATTTTGAAAGAAATTTAAGATTACAGTTTATAACTTTCAACTATCTCACTCCTCATTTTTATTGTTTTGATAATTTTTATATTTTTAAGGGACATTAATCACTAAATAAATGCTAGTTAGAATGATGCATTCAAAGAAAAGATTAGTCTGAGAAAAGCATGTAGATGTATTTTTTCAATAGCCGTTTAAATATTGACAAAATAAGTGTAAAGTTTTAGGGGTCAATTTACTAAGTGCTGGGCGGACATGATTCGCTGTTGCGAATCATGTCTGCCCGGCATCACTAAATACCAACAACATTCGCTGTCGGCATTTAATATTGCACAAGCATGTCAGAAGAAATGCTTGTGCAATGCCGTTTCCTGCATATCTGGGGTGTCAATCATCCCGACCGCTGCTTCTTAACTTCAGTTTCTGGATTGCCGGAAACTACTGGTGGAAAAGGACACCACATCGCAGACACTAAATAAACCTATTGACCCCTAATCCGCCGCCCACCTAAATTAAAGTATTAACCCCTAATCCGCCACCCCCCCGCATCACCAACACTAAATAAACCTATTAACCCCTAAACCTCCAACCCCCACATTGCATTTACTATAATAAACCTATTAACCCCTAAACTGCCAGCCCCCCACATAGCGACAAACTAAATTAAACTATTAACCACTAAACCTAACACCCGCTAACGTTAAATTAAAGTTACAATAGAACTGCCTTAAAATAAATATAAAAACTTACCTGTGAAATAAAAAAAATAAGATTAAACTATAAATAAACCTAACATTAACTATTTTAAAAAATAAAAATAAAAAAACTAATTTACAAAATTAAAAAATCCTAACACTTCAAAAAAATATAAAAAAACTAACATTACAAAAAAAACCTCTAAAATTATGAAAAAAAATCAAAAAAATCTAAGATTACATAAAATAATATACAAAATTATCCAAAATAATAAAAATTAAACCTAATCTAATACCCCTATAAAACAAAAAACAAAACAAAATAAAAACACTCCCTGGATCTGGGGACTGCCCGTCGGATCTTCCTGTTTCTTCAACACGGTACCTTCCAGGAAGCTTCAAATGTTAGGACGTTCCATGCCGCCCTAACAGCATTAAAGCCCAATGCTTTCATGATGGCATAGAATGTCCTAACAGCAGCAACAGGTTAATATGAGAAGATATCTCCTTTAATTAGCAGTACATTTGAAGAAGGGGTATTTGTAATGGAGGAGTCACGGGAGGCACGGATAATTAGATCACTGTTACGGGTTACTTGCCATAGCAAGTAATTACATTTTGGGTTAAAGTGCAGTGGGCATTAAAGACATCAGGTTAGAGTAATTTACAGTGTGGTTAGTAGTTAGGCAATTTACTATGTGGAGGGTTTAGGACAGAGGAAGGCAAAGTGATTAGTATGATCCAGTACCTAAAATAGTAAAAGTATTTGTAGTAAACAACAATGTATACAAATTACTCAATGATATTTGTACATACTATACAAAGTGTAAAAACAATAATTTGGCAGATTAGCAGTGAAGTAAAAAGAATACCTATGTATTTTTAAGTATATAAATATAAAGACATCAAACACACAAAAATAAAACTGTAAATGATGAAAGGATACCATGCTGACCTGGGCAGATGTTAGAATTTCCATAGAAACCTTCATCAAATTATCAAAAGCTTTAAAAAGAGAAGAAGTTGTAGTTGTTATAAATTCTAGGGAGACATTAGAGCTGACAACGGCACTGGAGAGCTGCTCAGTGAGGTGAAGTAACACATCACTGGCATTGACCTAGAACACAAGAAAAGTCAAATTATTTATTTCATACACAACTACCCTGCTGCTTTCAAATCAAGACCCTTTCCATCATACTTGATGCACATACAGTCATGCAAAAAAGCAGTTTGGGGAAAGTATTAAGAATGGGATCTGACTCCAAAATGACTCTGTAAAACAGGGCAGACCTTAATATGGTAATACTTTGCATGTGAAAAAATGTGATTTTTTAAAAAAAAATTATAATGTTTTGTTGAAGATTATACCAGATAATACAATCACAAAAATAATTAAATTTGTCAAGTTGTCAACAAATAAATACGACTCTCTCTCAAATGTATAGATTTGCAAAAGATTCTTCACATAAATTATTCTATCACAATGTTTCAAGGTTCAAGAATATCTAAACAAAAATCTTATTGTTTTCCATATCGATAGATGTTCAGTTTACAAAGAAAACTAATGCAAGTATTTCAAAGATAATTATTATTATTCCTGTGTTTGACTGTTAAAGAAATATTCTTCCTGAATAAAATGAATGGCATATTAATTATCTATTAATTTGGATGCACAGTAATGATATTTTTATAGTTCTAACATCAGAGATACACTTTGTATCCAGTCCCATCGGCTTGGGTGCTTGGGTTATTCTGCTGTTTCCGAAGCCTGGGAATAAATTTTTTGGCACAATGTATTATTATAAGCAATACATTCCACTGGATAGATGTGACAGCATACTGCTGTGCTGCTGTCACATCTATCCTGTGGACTGTGTTGGAGGAAACAGATACTCCATTGTGACTGTCACGACTAAAAGTTTTGGTTTAGGTGCTGGACTCTACCTGTGTTTTTTTTTAATTATTATAAGCAATAAGGAGGACCATGCTATTCATTATTAGAGGGGCTAGTTAATTAAACAGTAGTAGAAGTGGATCTAAGGATATCTTTACAGAAATCACTTTTTCCATTTCTATCACTACATCTCTCCAAAGTTATTGAATATTAGGACAATGCCACCATATGTGCAACATGTTGCCTTCCATATCACAACCTCGCCAACATGTGGAGGGGGATGTGGGAAATATTTGAGATAGCCGGTGAGGAGCCAGATACCACCGTTAATAACTTAGGGCCAGATTACAAGTGGAGCGCTATTTAGCACTTTTGTTTGAGTGATAACACTGTCAGAAGTAAACTTTTTTGAAATCCCAGGTAAGCACTAATATTACAAGTGCAGAAATTTGCGCGGATATCACAACCAAGTTAACTTATTCTCCCCATAGACTTCAATGGAGTGGGCTGTTTAAAAAAAAACTAATGAAAAACAGCAAGACAGTCCTCCTTGCAAATGTATTGTTACATCACAAGAACAGACACAAACACCACAACGTTTCGGGGCAGAGGCCCCTTAATCACATGATTAAGGGGCCTCTGCCCCGAAACGTCGTGGTGTTTGTGTCTGTTCCGGTGATGTAACAATAAACATTGAAGATTATTTGCAAGGAGGACTGTCTTGCTGTTTTTCACTGAATTCTACAAGCTTGGTGGTTGCTTGTGACTACCCTCCTGCATCTGGGCTATAAGTGCTGGACACACTACATTCATTAAAAAAAAACTAATGTATGCTTACCTGATAAATTATTTTCTTTCCTGGCATGGAGAGTCCATGATTCCATTCAATTACTGTTGGGAAATTCACCACCTGGCCACCAGGAGGAGGCAGAGACACCCCAGCCAGAGCTGAATGTATCCTCCCACTATGTCAGGGTACCAGGAATCAGACTGAGACATGAAGTGCAAAAATAGTCACACCTTTATTAATAACAAAAAATAATGAAAAGTCCACAAGCCAAATGACAAGCCAGGAGTCAAAGCCAGAGCTAGCAGTCAGCCGAGCCGAGTCAGGAGCCAAAGCGAGTAATCAGACGAGCCGGAATCAGGAAGTAGGAAAACAGCAGAGTCAGGAATAAGCCAGGGATCAGGAACCAGAAGGGATGTCAGACAAGCCAGGTAATACAAAGGAACTGGAACACAGGAACTAACAAACAAGTCTGAGACAATGCAAGGGCAAAAGCATACTGAACAGAGGCCCTTTAAAAAATAAGTGTGACATCATAATTCTGGGACTGCAACCTGTCTCACACTGATGATGCTCACCAGTTTGGCCATAAGAGGGTGCCCAGATGAGAGAGCAGTGTTACACACTATGCATCAGATTCAGTATGAGAGGTAAGTAAGATGTCAGCCAGCAGCAAATAGCAAACAAAGCAGGGTGAAACCCTGACAGTACCCTCCCCTTAATGACCCCTCCCCCATGGGAGGACAATAGGCTTATTGGGGAAACGGGCATGGAAGGCACGGAGGAGAGCGGGAGCATGAACATCAGAGGAGGGAACCCATGAAAGCTCCTCCAAACCATAACCCCTCCACTGAAACCAAATAGACCCCTGACCCCTGAACATACAAGAGTCAATAATGCTGCTGACCTCATATTCTTCATGGATGTCAACTGAGATAGGATGGGGACGAGGCAACACAGCGGTAAACTGATTACAAACCAAAAGTTTCAAGAGGGAGACATGAAAAACATTGGAGATGCGCATTGCAGGAGGAAGGTCAAGAGCGTAGGCAACAGGATTGATCCGTCAGAAAAACAAAAGAACAGAAAGGGCGCCTCCAAGTGTAGCCAATACATGTGTGATTTAATATCCACTAATAATTGAATAATACTCACATAGTATAATGGCAAAGGTAATGCAGAGGATAGCAGTCTGGGAACTCAGCAGTGTCCCAGTGAACTGTGCACCAACGAGGGCAGCTCCTCCTGAAATTAGTAGTAGATTCAGTAGTCTGTGAAAGGTAAAGAGAGAGGGCGACTCCTAGTGCAGAAAAGAACACACACAAACGGGGAAGGAGGGGAAGGGGAATTACCTCCAAGGAAAAAAGGTTACAACAATTAAGCACAGGAATTTTTAACTTATCTAACAAAACTTTAAGTAATGATGAAATTAGAATTTTGGGAAAGGGGCTTAGTTTTTGTCCCTCTAATTCACACAAAAGTTTTGAACTCTTTGTGGATCTCAACAAATTCACTAGAAAATTATCTTTACAACGTTATTTTGCTAAGAAACAGTTAAAAACACATACAATTAATGGTACTCCCCTACTTACAAATAATATGAGAGTTAGAAACGACACACTTGTGATTTATGTTGATCCAGATGATTTATCTGAATAACTATTTGAAGGTATTATACACACTAACTTAGCTCCACAATCTCTTTTTAACCCTATGAAAGAGGATGTTTCTTATCTTGATTTATTTCACAGTCTTGTCATGGAAGACTTTGAAAGATTCCCTTATAACAAGAAAAAACAGGGTCATATTTGGCCTAATGAAAGGAAGGCTCTTCTCAGCCTGACGAGTGACAGTACTATGGTTGGAGGGAACATATAGATGCAACAATAGCAATGCCATATGTGCAAATACAGTACTAATGGTGCCAAAACTATCACATCACATAGTACAGGGGAAACCTTTGAATTGAAACAAAGAATGACTTGTAATTCTATCTACATAGTGTATTGCATTACGTGTTTATGTGGCCTTCAATATATAGGCCATACCTGCAGGAAAGTCAGACAGAGATGGTCAGAACATCTTAGATGTATTTTGAGAGGTTTAGATAAATATAGCACCTCTAAACATCACACTACAGTACATGATACTAATAAATGTGTAATGAAAATAACACCATTAGAAAGTATCCCCTTCATAAACTCACAAAATAGAATGTCCAGTCTCCGTCAGCGAGAAACATAGTGGATATATAGATTTGGGTCTTTATTCCCTGATGGTTTAAATGAAGTTATAGACACTGCAGCATTTGTATAATTAATTATCCATACCTTATATGTTTAATATTATGTTATGAATCATATTTTGTATTTTTTATGTTTTCACATCACACTATATCATTTTAGCACATATATGTTTATTATTACATAGGAATCTCCTGTTTAATATCACACTATATTATATTGGTACATATATATTTTATATTACAATATTATGAAAATTATGAAGACTTCATTACCGAAGCACATAAAATTTTATTAGATCAAGATTATTATAAAAAAATAGACAAACATCCCACACATATTTTTATGAAGGAACTCAATACATTGATTTTCTTATGGTATTCTCAATAATAAAGAAAAAAGTTTTTTGACGCCTAGAAATCCAAATATTCCCTACTATTACCATCTTCCGAAGATCCACAAGAATGTGTTGAATCCCCTTGGTAGACCCGTTATTGCAGGGAAGGACAGTTTAACCGATAACTTATCTGCGTATATAGATTTCTACCTACAAAGATACGTTATACAACTACAATCATACATTAAAGACACCACAGATCTTCTGTTAAAGCTTTCTAATATAGAAAAAGGTGATCATTATTACTGGGTTTCCTGCAATGTGAGCTTGTTATATTCTAACATCACACATAACATAGGTCTCAGCTCAATAGATCGTTTTTTAAGTGAAGACCCTCTCATGTCGGATAAACAAAAGGACTTTTTGTTGGAATTAATTGGTTTCATTTTGACTCATAACTATTTCCAGTTTCTTGATAATTTTTTTATACAAATTAAGGGGACGGCCATGGGGACCAGATTTGCTCCCAGTTTTGCTAACTTATTTATGGGTTCATTTGAGAACAGATATATTTATAATGCACGATGGGGGTCAAATCTGGTCTTCTATGGCCATTACATTGACGATTTGTTATTCATTTGGAAGGGCACTTCAGAATCTCTTAGAAACTTCCAACATGAGATCAATATGAATGATATGGGCATTAATTTTACATGGAATGTACAAGAAGAACATATAGATTTTTTAGATGTTTCTTTAATGTGAGATGATAATAATCATATTCAATCCTGTACTTTTTTCAAGGCAGTAGACAGCAACAATTTTTTAGATTTCTACAGTAATCACTATTAAAGTTGGAAATTAAACATTCCGTACAGTCAATTTAGACGTATTCGTAGAAATTGTACGGATTTGACTACATATGACACACAAAGTCAGATTCTCAAAAGTAGATTTAAAGAGAAGCATTACCCAAATGCACTAATTGAATCCGGTTTTTTAAAAGCACACTCTCTCAGTAGAGAAGATCCTTTTAAGCCCCAAAAAAGTCCAAATTGTGACTCTAAATATGAGACTACATTTATCAAGAGATATAACAATAATTATAGAGAAAAATTTTTCCAATCTAATCTATTTCCTATATTTTATTTCCTATTACAATATATTATATGGAGATAGTTTTGCACATATAGCAATCGATTAATTTATCGTTAGATACAAATTATCATTTGCACCATTAGTTTTTAAGATTATTAGCTGTTATATTTTATCAACAGCCATACACATCTATTGCGAAACCTATTATTATTGGTTTAGTTTATTATTATTATTCCATTACATTTCATATTAGTTTTTAGTCTTCACTTTATATTTATTTCTTATCATAATGTTTCATTATACTATCTCTTTAAATAGTTTTATCATTTGCGTCTATATCTAGCTTCATTGCTTTTAATCTATAACGATGATTTACTTTTTATGACATTGATACACAATTTATAACAAAGTGTTTATTTAGTATTTATTTTTTATTATTTTATTTTTATATAATCTTCTTATATCGACTATTCATATATTATTCTTTCATTTATTTTTACTTACTCTATTTTTAACTTTCAGCGATTTACTCTCTTTCTATGAGAGTGTTATATAATATATTATTAATTACATTTTACGATATAATTTGTTTATGAGTTTTATCTTTGGCTTTCTTTGTTGCACACTCTATTAACTATTTATCACATACAATCTAGCTTTATTGTGATGAGTCATACATCTTACCTGTCTGCACTAGGAGTCGCCCTCTCTCTTTACCTTTCACAGGATTGATGCGTCGGAATATTCAAAAAGGACCAATATAATGGGGAGCAAGTTTATTGGAAGGCACACGAAGGTTCAAGTTGCGGGAGGACAAACAAACCCTCTCACCAACCTGGTAGGAAGGCGCGGGCAGACGCATATGATCAGCCTGGAATTTTTGGTGCTGCATAAACCGATAAGGGCAATCCTGAATCTGCACCCACATGGAACGGAGTTGCCGGAGATGCTCCTCCAAAGCGAGAATACCCTGAGACATGAATGAATCGGGCAACAAGGATGGTTGAAACCCATAATTTGCCACAAGCGGGGATAACTGAGAGGAAGCATTAATATCACTATTACGAGGGAACTCTGCCCAATGTAACAGTTTAGACCAATTATTGTGGTGATCTGAGACATAGCAATGGAGGAACTGTTCCCGAGCTTGATTAGATCGTTCCGCATCCCCATTGGAATGAGGGTGATATGCAGAGGAGAAGGAAAGCTGGATCCCCATTTGAGCACAAAAGGAGCACCAAAATCTGGAGACAAACTGGCTATCCCAGTCCGAGACTATCTCCTTGGGTAACCCATGTAGTTCGAAGATTCACAGGTACAAGGTACTTACCACTAGGTTTTCTCACCTTTACCATAACTAACATGTGCAGCCAGGATCTCCTCCTCTCCTAAAGGGAGAAGTCAAATTAGTATGTATAGTGGCCAAAATATGGTCAGGAGGTATAACTGGAGTAGGTACCTACTCCTCCTTGGACAGAGGTGAAAATTGTCGAGAGAGGGCATCAGCCCTAAAACTCTTACTACCAGGCAGGTAGGAGACCACAAAATTAAACCGAGACAAAAATAGCGCTCATCTGGCCTGTCAGGGGGAATAAACGTTTTGCTTTGGATAGATGATAGAATATGGCCAGTAATTCCCTGTTGCCAATTTCATAATTGCACTCCATTGGAGAAACTTTCTTAGAAAAGAAACCGCATGGATGCAAGGAACCGTCAGGCATAGGACGTTGAGACAAGAGGGCACCTACTCCAGTCTCAGACGCATCAACCTCAAGAACGAAAGGCAGGACAGGGTTAGGATGAGCCAGAACTGGAGTGGCAGCAAAGGCAGTCTTAAGACTCTCAAAGGCCTTAATGGTAGTAGGTGATCAATGGAGTGGATCATTCTCTATATGGGTCATGACAGTGATAGGTTTGACCAAGGAAGAAAAGTTTATAATACATTTTCTATAGTAATTGGCAAAGCCCAAAAAACATTGAATAAACCGAAGACCAACTGGGTGAGGCCACTGCAGAACTGCAGACAATTTGTCAGGATTTATGGAGAACCCTGCAACGGAGATTACATAACCTTGGAAAGTTACTTGAGTCTGATGGAACTCACAATTCTCGAGTTTACAAAACAGGCAATTCTTACGTAGTCTCTGAAGTACCCGTGTCACATCAGAACGATGAGCCTCCAGTGTGGTTGAGTGTATGAGGATGTTGTCTAAGTACACCACAACAGACTGTTGTAACATATCTCGTAGGACATCCAAAATCAATTCAGATAAGGAGTCACACCAGTACAAGGCGGCAACAGAGATAGTTATACTCATTTTCTTCAGAGCACCATCTTCACCTCCTCCTAGTTACAGAGGCAAAGAATGACTGGGGGAGTATGGGTAGCGGGAGGATACTTAAGCTCTGGCTGGGGTGTCTTTGTCTCCTCCTGGTGGCCAGGTGGTGAATTTCCCAACAGTAATTGAATGGAATTGTGGACTTTCCATGCCATTGGGAAGAAAACCCTAACACTTATCGCTCACGTTCTATCCCAACACCATATTAAAACCACAGCGCTTTACCCAACAAAAGTTAATATTTCACATACTAATGTTCTTCACATACAGGACAATGTTCTTTGTATTTTAAAAATATATATATATATGTATAAATATGTATATGTATGTATATATATATATATATATATATATATATACACACAAACCTATACCTGTATATATTCATATAGGTTTCACAATGTTGGTTGTCTAACAGCGTGCATGAAGAATTTGTTATCTAAAGGCTCGTTATGTAAATATTAAATATAAAAAAATATTAAGAATGTATAAATATAAGAGAAAACTTTTCAAATACAATCACAACCTAGTATATTTTTACCAACAAGTTAGTTATGGTAAAGGTGAGAATTTAAGCTAATTCTGTAGAAATAAATCAAATGAATGACTTTTGCACAATTAATGCTGCTAATATACAATTAAAATAAACCTTAACATTTCTCACATTTGATCACCCTCCATATACCTTTATAAACACAAAGTTGTGGTATACTCCTGAAACTGCTTCATCATGCTGTGAAAACATTCATAGCAATGTGTAGATGGATTTGAGTATGCAATATGTCTCAAAAGGTAAGCAGCATTCTTATAACTAACTATAGACATTATCCTAACTCTATAGCACATTACAAATAAAATGCAACATATCAAAGAATACCTGAGCTTCAGCAGACAGAAGATCACTGGTGTTTGTTAAGTCGGTCAGAATTTCTGAAGCTTTCAACACAAGAGGAGCTGTCCAGATATCCTGCACCACTGCCAGTAACTGTGACACTACTTCCTCAGTGGCCTGGAATCATCAAAAAATGTGTGTAAGAACAAGGAACATAGATGAAGATAGATAAGTACAATAAGGCCCACTGAATCTGACCACAATTATAGCATGTAAATTCCTTTCTACTTCTATTGAGAGCCTCATGCATCAGGAGAACGAAAGTGATATTTCCTGCTCTGAGTGTTTGTAAGCTCTCACAACCAAAAAGTTCCCCTTTGGGGGTACAGTGAAAAGTAGGAGAAGGTTTAAAAAACATTGATACAGGGGGGGATATTTATCAAAGGTCTGGCGGACCTGATCCGACAGTGCGGATCAGGTCTGCCAGACCTCGCTGAATGCGAAGAGCAATATGCTCTCTGTATTCAGAATTGCACCAGCAGCTCTTGTGAGCTGCTGGTGCTACGCCGCCCCCTGCATATTTGCAGCCAATCAGCCGCCAGCCGGGGGTGTCAATCAACATGATCGGGTTGAATTGCAGTGATGTCCGTCTGCCTCCTCAGAGCAGGTGCACAGGTTATGGAGCAGTAGACTTTAGACCACTGCTTCATAACTACTGTTTCTGGTGAGCCTGCAGGCTCGCCAGAAACACGGGCCCTCAAGCTCCATCCGGAGCTTGATAAATGGGCCCCAGGATCTTCACAGTGCTAATTTTGAACACGCCAGCTTGCCATAGAGCAGAAGCGATCCAGTCACGTGAACACAGCAGAACAGCTGCGACCGCATCTCATGCTGTAAATTAATCTAAGGCTCCAGCATTGGCGTAACATATCAAGGATACAAGAAAAAGTCTAAATACTCCAGACGGCACTGGGATATCTATGTGCTAAAGACCCATCAACACGCATCGAGGACTACTATGGTCAGATTATTAAGGTTAGAATACTCTCCCCACATCGCAACGAGTGTATGCCACAAAAAGCAAAGCAAACTCATTTAAAAGCTCTACACAACCATTTTGAGACATTACAACTTTAATACTCTGATGTAAAGCCCAGTTTGGATTATTAAGATACCCTCTGTTTGAGGGATTCCTACATTCCTTCTTTTGGATCGTTCTCCTTTTTTGGATACAGTTTCTGATTCACTAAAGACATTGGATATACTCCACACAGTACTAGTAACCATAGTTCTTTCAAAGCCACATTTCTTCTCTTTACTGTAGATGACTTGCAAAGCCTGCATATTATATTGTTCACTGTATATACTTAGTGATTCATCTATTGATTTATTTTTATCATTATAGTAAGACATATTGGTATATATTTTATCTGTCTTCATAGTACTGTATTTTATGCTAAAGTACTTTTTTTTACCTGAGGTTGGCCAACCTTATTTTGTATTTATTAAGACTGTTTCACAATACATATATGCTGATGTAACATATATATTTTTTTTATGTATCTACTGTCTATATAAGCTTTTATCTAAGATTAAATATAATATATTTGTTATATCCTCTGACATTCATTCTTTCTATATTTGTATGCACACTCCCCATTAGTTTGTAGTAGCTTCCTATAGCGCTTTTTAAACCTTCTCCCACTTTTCACTATTTCATGCATCAACAAGGTTTCTTTGAAGAAGTTCTTACACAAATTATTCCTGAAACTGGTTAACGCCAGTTCTAGATGATGACCCTTTGTTATTGTATTGCTGCTGTTATGAAAAAATATTTCCCCTTACAAGTTGCTAAATCCCTTAATGTACTCAAAAGGCTCTCTTCTCCATACTAAATATTATAAGGTCATCATTAACTGTATCCTTCTGGCCCAGCCTGTCGTCCCTGCCTTGTCTATATGTATTGTAAACCCTGTATAGTACTAAAAAATCAGCTTTGAATTTATGAAAAAAGATAATTTATTTGTAAGTTTTATTTTTTAGATTATTTACCATTTTAGTAGCTTTAGTACATTATTTTAACGAGTGTGCTATAAAGTGACATAATAAATTCCCCTTTTCTGCAGAAGGTCTCACCAAGAGGCATGTTATTTTACTTCTTTGTTGGAGGTGATGTGCTAAGCTAAATCCCAGTATTGCATTTCTGATCCCCTCAACAAAGAATACCAAGAGAATGAAGCAAATTGGTTACAAGAATTAAAGTTATTTAAAATAATATGCTCTTTCTGAATCATGAAAGAAAAATGTTGAGTTTCTAATTCCTTTAAATACATACTATAGTATTTTACAATATAATACATGCACAAACCACAGTGCATAAAAATGTACAATGTACCCACAGTCCCTGTTCTTTATTAACACTGGTAATTGCATACATAACAAATATATAGGTGTTTCATGGTTGTTCCAAGGGAGTAACCTGTATTTTTTATTGGGTAAACATTCTCGTGAGTTTCTAATTTTAAACCGATTTCTTTTTTTATTTAAAGCTAAACATTTAAAAAAAAAACATTCTGATCAGTAACTGAACAGGATCTGTGTACCCTAGGATCCCAGTGGCTCAAAACCCTAAACAAAGAAAGGATCCCATGTTACAGCTCTTGTACGAAACTAATTCAGGTGGTATAGGTACTCGGCAAGTGCAATCATACCTGAGACATATGCCAAATCTCAATGTGGCAGAAAACTGAGCAGTCAATGTGTGAGGAAAAACAAAAAAAAAAAAAAACCCGATATTTAGCTCATATCTTCAGATATGAGCAGAAAGAAGAACGTTTGGAAAAGGCAATGTATTCACTTTTCAGTAGGCACACAAGTATCAGTTTAAAGGATTCTATTGGGTCAATGCATTATAATTATAACAATTGCTACATACTTATAAAATCCCCTTTTTCACATATATTTATGTGTATCTGGACCATTTAGCACACTTGACTGTCTCTTTAGCCTATGCATGGTGGATATAGTAAAAAACAGCCTTTGTATGCTCTAAGATCAATTCCGGGAGTGTGCATAATGAACTCATTAATAATGAAGTTATAAACATGCATTAGGAAGCATTTATTCAAATGCATGTTTTTCTGAATTGTTATATTATGCTCGGGCCAAATATTTCCATTAATATAAGCACCTTTTAGGTCCATTTACTTTTGGCTGCACCAAGGCATCTGTTCCAAAATATGTTGTTTTAGTCATCAAAAAATCTTGTGTGTATTTCCCCATTGACAAAAAAACAAAACAGTATAGCTATGTTTCAAACTATTTGGAAGACAGAGTCAAATCAAGATAGTAAAACCTAGTATCTCCATTGAAACAAAAATAATTTTAGAAAAAACTACTAGTTTAAAACTGCATTATCATCTTCAATTCTCACTTTAGTTTAGAAGAATTGTGAATAGAAGATCACAGACAAACAATATATATATATATATATCTACATTAACACCTGACAAGATGCAGAGCCTTTTCCCTTTAATTGCCTCTTTAAAACATAATTTTAGTGACTAGATAATATCATCACCACTTACTCAATATCAATCCTGTTCTGTTTAACCTACTACTGCCATAACAGTGCAAGATACATCAGTTAGCAAGGGATTTTCCTATATCACTCACGTCTCAGAAGACAAAAATTAAAAAAAATAAATCAATAAACCGTCTCCCCTATAATCTGTTAAATAAAAAGCTGCTAAAATTAACACAAAGGCCTCTAGTTATCAACGCGTCTACTTTACCTGCCTTTGCCGGCCCAATACGCCCGCCTAAGCTCGCCTACCATCGCCGCCGCGGACCTGAAAAATTTCGCCTAAGTTATCAAAAAATATGTCAAAAAGCCGCGCACCAAGTACGGGGCGATGAGCAGCGGACTGTGAGAGTTATCACTCATCCGATCTCGCTGCTCTTTGGCTATTTGACAGCTTTATTGACAAGCTGTCCCTAAGCACCCACACTAACTACACTGTTCTACCCCCTATACCGGCACCCCCGGAGCCCCCGCAAGTAAATAAAGTTATTAACCCCCTAAACCGCCGCTCCTAGACCCCGCCGCAACCTACATTATACCTAGTAACCCCTATCATGCCCCCCCTATACCGCCGCCACCTATAATAAAGTTATTAACCCCTATCCTGCGGATCCCGGACCCCGCCGCCCCTAAATAAATAGTTTAACCCCTAAACCGCCGCTCCCGGACCCCGCCGCAACCTATATTAAACTTATTAACCCCTAATCTGCCCCCCCTACACCGTGGCCACCTATAATAAATGTATTAACCCCTATCCTGCCCCCCCTACACGCCGCCACTGTAATAATATTATTAACCCCTAAACCTAAGTCTAACACTAACCCTAACACCCCCTAACTTAAATATTAATTAAATACATCTAAATAAATTTAACTCTTATTAAATTAATTATTCCTATTTAAAACTAAATACTTTTTTGTACTTTATGTCCTCTTCTGCCAAGATAGGATGAAGACTTCTGCCGCTCCGGATGTCTTCTTTTGGTAGGGAGATCTTCAGGGGGATAGTGTTAGGCTTATTTAAGGGGGGTTTGGGTTAGAGTAGGGTGGTGGGTTGTAATGTTGGGGGGTGGTATTGTGTTTTTTTTACAGGCAAAATAGCTGATTTCTTTGGGGCATGCCCCGCAAAAAGCCCTTTTAAGGGCTGGTAACTAAGGTAATAGAGCTGTTAACTATTTTAATTTAGATTAGGGTAGGGAATTTTTTTATTTTGGGGGGCTTTGTTATTTTATTAGGGGGCTTAGAGTAGGTGTAATTAGCTTAAAATTCTTGTAATCTTTTTTTATTTTTGTAATTTAGTGTTTGATTTTTTTTGCAATTTATTTTAGTGTATTTAATTGCATATAATTGTAGGTAGTTTATTTAATTAATTTATTGATAGTGTAGTGTTAGGTTTAATTGTAACTTAGGTTAGGATTTCTTTTACAGGTAATTTTGTAATTATTTTAACTAGGTAGCTATTAAATAGTAAATAACTATTTAATAGCTATTGTACCTAGTTCAAATAAATACAAAGTTGCCTGTAAAATAAATATAAATCCTAAAATAGCTACAATATAATTATTTGTTATATTGTAGCTATATTAGGGTTTATTTTACAGGTAAGTATTTAGTTTTAAATAGGAATACTTTAGTTAATAATATTTTATTTATTTTGTTGGATTAAAATTATATTTAATTTAGGGGGTGTTAGGGTTAGGCTTAGCTTTAGGGGTTAATACATTTATTAGAGTAGCGGCGAGGTCCGGTCGGCAGATTAGGGGTTAATACTTGAATTTAGGTGGCGGCGATGTTAGGGAGGGCAGATTAGGGGTTAATACTATTTATTATAGGGTTTGTGAGGTGGGAGTGCAGCGGTTTAGGGGTTAATAACTTTATTAGCGTAGCGGCGAGGTCCGGTCGGCAGATTAGGGGTTAATAAGTGTAGGTAGGTAGCGGCGACGTTGGGGGGGGGCAGATTAGGGGTTAATAAATATTATGTAGGTGTCGGCGATGTTAGGGGCAGCAGATTAGGGGTTCATAGGGATAATGTAGGTTGCGGCGGTGTACGGAGCGGCAGATTAGGGGTTAAAAAAAATTATTATAGTGGCGGCGATGTGGGGGGACCTCGGTTTAGGGGTACATAGGTAGTTTATGGGTGTTAGTGTACTTTATAGCACAGTAGTTAAGAGCTTTAAAAAAAACGGCGTTAGCCCAGAAAGCTCTTAACTACTGACATTTTTCTGCGGCTGGAGTCTTGTCGGTAGAGGGTCTACCGCTCACTTCAGCCAAGACTCTAAATACCGGAAGATCCCATTGAAAAGATAGGATACGCAATTGGCGTAAGGGGATCTGCGGTATGAAAAAGTCGCGGCTTGAAAGTGAGCGTTAGACCCTTTCCTGTCTGACTCTAAATCCCAATGGCCGGCCAAAAGCAGCGTTAGGAGCCCTTAACGCTGCTTTTGATGGCTAACGCAGAACTCTAAATCTAGGCAAATGTTAGGCAAAGCCAAAACTGGGGCAGTGGTAAAATAAAGTTTAAGTTGATCAAAAGCTTTTTGAGCTTTCAGTGGTCTAAGAATTTTTTTTTTCTTAGTTAAATAAGTAAGAAGTTTAACTATAGATGAAAGTTGAGAATAAATTTTCTATAAAAATTGAAAAAACCTAAAAATCTCTGAAGACATTTAACAGAAGTAGGTTGAGGCCAATTAATAATATTAGATATTTTATCTTGATCCATTTGGATATTCTGTGGAGAAATTATATATATCTAACGCCTAGATTTAGAGTTTTGTCGGTAAAGACCCGCATAGCTAACGCTGCTTTTTTTTCCAGCGCACCCTTAAGACAACGCTGGTATTTAGAGTTCTCTGAAAGGCTGCGTTAGGCTCCAAAAAGGGAGCGTAGAGCATAATTTACCGCCACTTCAACTCTCAATACCAGCGTTGCTTACGGTAGCGGCTAGCTGGAAAAACGTGCTTGTGCACGATTCCCCCATAGGAAACAATGGGGCAGTTTGGGCAGAAAAAAAACCTAACACCTGCAAAAAAGGAGCGTTAAGCTCCCAACGCAGCCTGTTATAACCCTGAACAAAAAGTGTGAGTGTACTTGTTTTTGTGAGGATTTCCTGAAAGCAGTTCTGTAGGATTTATGCAGCTTACTTGAATAGGTTAACTTAAGCAAAGTGATAGATGTTACAGATAGCTTAATTACAATATGCAATTGGCAATATTAAACTATCTGTCTTAATGTTTGCCTATAAACTATTTCTCCAGAGTCTCTGCAGACTTGGAGGTTATAGCTTTAAGCAGAAGGTAACCATACAAATACAATCAGGTATAAATGAGAGAGATTTCAGTAACAATTCACAGGTTACTAAGCATGAAGCTAAATTGACTTAGCATAAGATAATAAGTTATACAACCTGCCTTAGACCTTAGTCAGTTAGAGTCCAGTGCTGCTACAGGTTTCCCAGGAACAGAAGAGTTCAGCGTGTATGAGAATGCTGAACTGCAGGTAACAAGCTTGAGAGTGAGAGGTGAGAGCTGTGGCAGTAGCTGATGATGTCAGTTCTGCACACAGGTGGTTCTGTGTGAGAGGGAGAGAGCTGCAGCACAGGAAGTGGTTGCTCTGTGTAGCAGAAGAATGATTCCCCTATGTCAGATAGCAGATTGGCTGAGAAGCTTTCTCATGCAGGGATGTGAAAACATTAATCCAGCAATGAGGTAAGAGAAGTGGGAGGTTATATAGGGAGTAAGGACAATTGCTTAAAGAGACAGCATAAGCTACACTGTAGAATCTGACATAGCCCCCCCGAAAAGGAACCCACCACGAGGGTTCAGGGAGCTGGACGGTCTGGTTTTCGGCGATGAAACAGGGAAACACATCTCAGAGCAGATACAGAAGCAGCTGGTTCCCAAGTATCCTCAGAATGATCAAAGCCCTTCCAGTGAATCAAGTATTCCAGTGTCCCGCGTCTACGTCTGGAGTCAATGATAGACTGCACCTCATACTCTTGATCGTGTGAGACTGTATGCGAGACTGCATTTGCAGATAATTTGTCAGAAAGACAAGGCTTTACCAGAGAGACATGAAATGTGGGATGAATTTTATAGATGTCGGGAAGACGAAGTGTAACAGTAGCAGGATTTTTAATATCCACAATTGTAAATGGTCCAATGAATAATTTACTCAATTTCTTTGAGGGAGTATGTAATTTTAAATTTTTCGTTGACAACCATACCATTTGGCCTATCTGATAAGTTGGTTGAGGAGTGTGACGTAAGTTATAGTATTTTTTCTGCGAATTTTGAGCATGTTGTATATTTTGTTGAGCAATGGTGAAAGTTTGAGAGATATCGTTAACTGTATCATTCACTTTTGGGTTGGAACTTGGTAAGTATGGGTAAAAAGAGATTCTAGTATGTAAGCCATAGTTGACGTAGAATGGACTAAGTCGAGTGGAGGAGTTGGTAGCATTGTTGTAGGCAAACTCTGCCAAAGCTAAATGCTTTGTCCACATTTCTTGTTGATTTGAGCAAAAGCAACGCAGATACTGCTCCAACCATTGGTTGGTTCGTTCCACTTGCCCGTTGGATTGGGGATGGTAAGAGGTCGTAAGTTTTTGAGTGATATGCAGAGTTTGACAAAGAGATTTCCAAAAACGTGAGGTAAACTGTGAACCCCTGTCCGAGAGTATCACCGTGGGAAGTCCATGTAACCGAACAACTTCTTTAATGAATATCTCACTGGTTTCCTGAGCTGTCGGCAACCCAACTGCTGGAATAAAATGTGCCATTTTACTCAAAAGATCTACAACAACTAGTATTGTAGAAAAGGAAAAAGAGCTTGGGAGGTCAACGATAAAATCCATAGCAATATGGCTCCAGGGAGTTTCGGGTACTGGATAAGATTGGAGTAACCCAACAGGGAAATAACGAGACGATTTGGAAGTAGAACAGGTTGTACACTGTGCAATGTATTCCTGAACTGTTGAGGTCATCGCTGGCCACCAATAGTGTCGTCGTAGTAAGTCCAGAGTTTTATTAAGACCTAAGTGTCCAGATGTTGGAGAGTCGTGGCAGGAGTAAAGGAGTTGTAACCTATATTGCGGTGGTATGTAAAGGAGGTTTCCATGGTAGTATAAGCCGTCCGCCCTTGCTTGCAAGAGATGCAATGGCTTTGAGGAATCCTGGGTTTGACAGGTTTGGAATTCAGGATGTGGGGATATAAGTAACCCCAGAATTTTAGAACTAGGAATGACTGTGGATGGAACTTCTTCATAAGGAGGTCTAGAATCCCGTCTGGATAGTGCATCCGCTTTACCATTACGACTTCCCGGACGGTACATAATCAGAAAGTCAAAACGAGAAAAATATAGATTCCATCGTAGTTGTCTGGAAGATAGGGTTCTGTTCTGCTGTAAATATTGCAAGTTTTTGTGATCAGTTATAACTATAACAGGGAAAGTAGCACCTTCTAGAAGGTGTCGCCACTGTTCAAATGCAGTTTTAATTGTCAATAATTCTTTTTCCCCCACGGGATAATTGCGTTCAGCAGGAGACAGGAGTCTGGAGAGATATGCTACTGGATGTAACTTATCTGTTAAAGATGTTTTTTGCGAGAGTATAGCCCCGAGAGCATAATCTGATGCGTCCACTTCGACAATAAACTGTAAGTTGGGGTCTGGGAACTGCAGAATGGGTGCTGTGGTGAAATCTGTTTTTAGTTTTTCGAATACCCTTTCACAGTCCTTAGTCCAGTCAAATGAGTTTTTTCCCTTAGTTAGGTCAGTTAGAGGTTTAGCCGTGTGTGCAAAATTATGTATAAATTTTCTGTAAAAGTTGGCAAAGCCAAGAAACCTCTGTACCTGTTTCTTGGTTTTAGGAGTTGGCCACTGTGTTATAGCATGTATTTTTGAATCGTCCATAGTGATTCCTGTGCTTGAGATAACATAACCCAGAAATGTCACTTCAGGCCTGTTGAACTCACATTTCTCTAATTTGGCGTACAATTTGTGTTGTCTTAAACGAGCTAATACTGTTCTAACATGAGTTAAATGTTGTTGTTGGGATTCAGAGAAGATAAGTATATCGTCTAGGTACACGACTACAAAATTGTCTAAGATGTCATGAAAGATGTCATTAATAAAGCATTGAAATGTTGCTGGAGCATTACAAAGACCAAACGGCATGACAGTATATTCGTAAAGGCCATATCGAGTTCTTAATGCTGTCAACCATTCATCTCCAGCCCTCATTCGTATGAGGTTATATGCACCCCTGAGATCCAATTTTGTAAAGATCTTGGCAGTGCGTAACCTCTCAATAAGTTCGGGTATTAACGGGAGTGGGTAACGGTTTTTCTTTGTTCTTTTATTTAGCTCCCGATAGTCAATTATGGGCCTAAGTGACTGGTCTTTATTTTTAACAAAAAAGATTCCAGCTCCAGCTGGGGACGTGGATGGTCTAATAAAACCTTTTGCTAGGTTTTCTTGTAGGTATAACTTTAAGTGATCTAATTCAGGTCTTGATAGAGGATATATGTGTCCAACGGGAATTGTTGCACCAGGCAAAAGGTCAATGGGGCAATCGTATGACCTATGGGGCAGTAGAACCTGTGCCTCTGTTTTGTTGAACACATCATGAAAATCCTCTAGATCACTAGGTAATATAACATCCTTTGTGAGTAAAATATGAGGAAATGGAAAACAAGTCTGAGTGCAGTAGGAAGAAGTTAAATCAACAGTCATACGTTGCCAGTCAAAGGTTGGTTTGTGTATGTGTAACCAAGACAACCCAAGGATAATTGGGTATAGAGGACTTGGAATTAAGTCGAAAGATATCGATTCCCTATGTCCAGATCTAGTACAGAGTAATAAAGGTGTTGTTTCATGTGTAATGGGGCCTGTGGAGAGAGAAGAGCCATCAACTAAATTAATGGAGACAGGAGACTGTTTTGCTAGGAAGGGAATTTTATTTAAATTGACAAAATGAATATCAATATAACTTGATGACACTCCTGTGTCAATAAGAGCCTCAACTTCTATGTGGTGGCGATCCCACTGCAAAGTAAGAGGTAACGTTATATGAGAATGAGTATGTTTAGATAGAGACAGACTAAGTGTGTTAAATTCTATCTTACCAGCTTTTGTCTTTTTAAGAAGTGGACAAGATGACACATCATGCTCTGGGGAGGCACAGTACAAGCATAGTCTCAATGCCCGCCTTCTACTTTTCTCGTCAGTGGAGAGAGGACCACGCATAAAACCTATTTCCATAGGTGATTTGGTTTCCTTGGAACTTGATGGAGAGGGGGTGAACCTTTTGTAGGGAGCTGACGTATTAGACCTCTCATGTTTACGCTCACGTAGTCGTCGGTCTATAGTGGTACAGAGATTGCAAAGATCCTCCAGTCTCTGGGGTACGCCTGTGCAGGACAACTCATCCTTAATATCTTCACTAAGCCCACTTCTAAATTGGTGTCTCAGTGACGCCTCATTCCATTTTGACTCAATGGCAAATATTTTAAATTGTGAAATATAATCCTCCACAGGATGCCGGCCTTGTTTTAAGGCCCTGAGTGAAGCCTCAGCAGATTCCTGCTTGAAAGGATCGTCATACAGAGAAGAAAGTGCTTTTAGAAAGTCTTGAAAAGAATCCAATAAGGTATTTTGGTTTTCAAATAAACTATCAGCCCAACTGCGAGGCTCTCCCCTTAAATAGGAAATCATGGTTAAAACCTTAAGGCGATCAGTGCTATAGGTTTTAGGCTTGAGTTCAAACAGGAGTAAACAGGCATTTCTAAATTCTTTGAAATTAGACCTATTACCGCTAAATTTATCAGGTAATGACACTTGCGGTTCAGGTTGAGCGGTTTTTGAAGCATACATTTCTCTAACACAATCTTTCAACAATTGATACTCAGTTTGCAATTCTCTAATTGACTGGGTAACATTATCCATACGCTGTGAAAGTGCTGTGACTTGATTAGTGATTTCAGTTAATTCCATAACTGCTTTCAACCTCTACAAATTTAGGCTGGATTAATCTGTTATAACCCTGAACAAAAAGTGTGAGTGTACTTGTTTTTGTGAGGATTTACTGAAAGCAGTTCTGTAGGATTTATGCAGCTTACTTGAATAGGTTAACTTAAGCAAAGTGATAGATGTTACAGATAGCTTAATTACAATATGCAATTGGCAATATTAAACTATCTGTCTTAATGTTTGCCTATAAACTATTTCTCCAGAGTCTCTGCAGACTTGGAGGTTATAGCTTTAAGCAGAAGATAACCATACAAATACAATCAGGTATAAATGAGAGAGATTTCAGTAACAATTCACAGGTTACTAAGCATGAAGCTAAATTGACTTAGCATAAGATAATAAGTTATACAACCTGCCTTAGACCTTAGTCAGTTAGAGTCAAGTGCTGCTACAGGTTTCCCAGGAACAGAAGAGTTCAGCGTGTATGAGAATGCTGAACTGCAGGTAACAAGCTTGAGAGTGAGAGGTGAGAGCTGTGGCAGTAGCTGATGATGTCAGTTCTGCACACAGGTGGTTCTGTGTGAGAGGGAGAGAGCTGCAGCACAGGAAGTGGTTGCTCTGTGTAGGAGAAGAATGATTCCCCTATGTCAGATAGCAGATTGGCTGAGAAGCTTTCTCATGCAGGGATGTGAAAACATTAATCCAGCAATGAGGTAAGAGAAGTGGGAGGTTATATAGGGAGTAAGGACTGGCTGATCGAATCCTATCATCCAATCGGAAATCGAGGGACGCCATCTTGGATGACGTCACTTAAAGGAACCTTCATTTGTCGTCTAGTCGTCGTGCAGGAAGGATGTTCCAAGCCGGAGGTCTTGAAGATGGAGAGCCACTCCTCGTCGGATGGATGAAGATAGGAGATGCCGCTTGGATGAAGATGTCTGCCTGTCTGGATGTCCACTTTTACCCGGATAGGATGAAGACTTCTGCCAGTCTGGATGTCCTCTTCTGGTCCATCGGATGAAGACTTCGGCCCGGTTAGGTGAAGATGACTCAAGCTAGGGAGATCTTCAGGGGGGTAGTGTTAGGTTTATTTAAGGGGGGTTTGGGTTAGAGTAGGGGTATGTGGGTGGTGGGTTGTAATGTTGGGGGGTGTTATTGTGTTTTTTTTTACAGGCAAAAGTGCTGATTTCTTTGGGGCATGCTCAGCAAAAAGCCCTTTTAAGGGCTGATAAGGTAATAGAGCTGTTAACTTTTTTAATTTAGATTAGGGTAGGGAATTTTTTTTATTTTGGGGGGCTTTATTATTTTATTAGGGGGCTTAGAGTAGGTGTAATTAGCTTAAAATTCTTGTAATCTTTTTTTATTTTTTGTCATTTAGTGTTTGCTTTTTTTGTAATTTAGTTTAGTTTATTTAATTGTAGGTAATTGTAGGTACTTGTAGTTAATTTATTTAATTTATTTATTGATAGTGTAGTGTTAGGTTTAATTGTAACTTATGTTAGGATATATTTCACAGGTAATTTGGTAATTATTTTAACTAGGTAGCGATTAAATAGTAAATAACTATTTAATAGCTATTGTACCTAGTTAAATTAAATACAAAGTTGCCTGTAAAATAAATATAAATCATTATTCGTTATATTGTAGCTATATTAGGGTTTATTTTACAGGTAAGTATTTAGTTTTAAATAGGAATACTTTTGTTAATTAGAGTTACGGTAATTTATTTAGTTAGAGTAAAATTATATTTAACTTAGGGGGGTGTTAGGGTTAGGGTTAGGCTTAGCTTTAGGGGTTAATACATTTATTAGAGTAGCGGCGAGCTCCGGTCGGCAGATTAGGGGTTAATAAGTGTAGGTAGGTAGCGGCGACGTTAGGGGGGGGGCAGATTAGGGGTTAATAAATATTATGTAGGTGTCGGCGATGTGCGATGTTAGGGGCAGCATATTAGGGGTTCATAGGGATAATGTAGGTGGCAGCAATGTGCGGTCGGCAGATTAGGGGTTACAATTTTTTTATTAGAGTGGCAGCGATGTGGGGGGGCCTCGGTTTAGGGGTACATAGGTAGTTTATGGGTGTTAGTGTACTTTAGAGCACAGTAGTTAAGAGCTTTATAAACCGGCATTAGCCCATAAAGCTCTTAACTACTGACTTTTTTCTGCGGATGGAGTCTTGTTGGTAGAGGCTCTACCGCTCACTTCAGCCAAGACTCTAAATACCAGCGTTAGGAAGATCCCATTGAAAAGATAGGATACGCAATTGGCGTAAGGGGATCTGCGGTATGGAAAAGTTGCGGCTTGGAAGTGAGCGTTAGACCCTTTGCTGGCTGACTCTAAATACCAGCGGGTGGCCAAAAGCAGCGTTAGGAGCCCTTAACGCTGCTTTTGACTGCTAACACCAAACTCTAAATCTAGGCGTAAGGAATTTAATCCTGTAAACATGATATTTTTCTAGTTTTGCAAAAAGTCTATGTTCACGTAGATGTGTTAGAACCCATCTAACATGTTTTTCATGTTCAGAAATGTTATTAGAATAAATAAAAATATTGTCAAGGTATATGACAACACAGATAAGCGTTGTCTAGATTCTTCCTCCTGAGTTAGCGGGCCTTTTATAGTTCCTATTTCCATTGGGGTGACAGTTAAGGATGGTTTATCAGGGTTTGAAACACAAGACCTTTTATATGAGGAATAAAACTGAACTTTTCTGCTCTCCTTTCTCGAGTCTTCGGTCTAAAGTTATACATAACTTGATTAATCCATCAAGAGTGTCAGGCATATCTAAACGTGAAAGTTCATCTTTTAATGATTCCGAAAGTCCTAGTCTGAATTGGTTCTTTAAGCTTATTTGATTCCAGAGGGAGTCTGTTGCCCACATCTTTAAATCAGTTATGTAGTCCTCTACAGTTCTTTTGCCTTGTTTAAGAGAATGCAACTTAGTCTCAGCATTAATCTGGTTATTGGATTCCTCATATAGGCTGGCCATTGCAGAAAAAAATTATTCAAGAAAATTAAGTAAAGGGTTATTTGATTCAAAGAAACAATTCACCCATGCTCTGGGTTCCCCAGACAAAAAAGAAATAGTAGTGCAAACTTTTATTTTTTCCGAGTGGTAAGTGTGTGGTTTCATGCTATATAATAAGTTACAGGCATTTTTGAAATCTCTGAATTCAGAACGTTTGCCAGAAAATGGAGTGGGTAGATTTATATGTGGTTCTGGTGATTCTGTCTGTTAAGGGGTTATAAGATCCTTCATTAGATTTTTTAAAACAGTATTCTCTGCCTGTACCTCGGTTAATCCTCTTTCTAAATAGTCTATTTTTTTGTTTAGTGTTGAAAACTGATTAGTAATCTCATTAGGATCCATTTCACTATAACCAAAATATATGGGCTTAAATATTATGTAAGGACTCAGTTATAATACAGAGTATTTGAATGTAGCTAGATAGTTAATACCTAAAAATACAAGGAAATAATTAGGTATAGACTAAAAAAGCAATTTAATCAGGTTTGGTAGGTTTATCCTGATAAGGATTACGTGCACAGAAAGTGCTCAACCGAGCAATTTATGCAGATAAAGTAACAAAATAGAATCTGAGAGTAGTAAACACTGTAACTTGACAAAATTGAGACTTTGGTACTACTACACAGAAAGTAAGAGGCTTGAGGCTTAAATATATATCAGCAAAATAACATGTATAATAGTATCCAACTTGGAGTTTAGCATTGACATTCAGTGAGTATCCCACAATGTAAAGAGTTGTGCTGCAGTTGTAACTCGCAAGCGAGCCCACAGAACAAATACTTGCAATTTCCTATAGGTCAGGAGCGATGAGGAATTTAGACTGAAAAGTAATGCAGCGAAGAGGTAGTTGAGAGTTCACAGAGGAGTTGTCGGATGACTTCCGGGAAGTTGGTCCATTATCAAGTAGCTCCAGACGGATTGGAAGGTAACAAGGAGTTATGAGAACAGTGTTCTCATAAGAGAGATCCAAGGTGAATGAATGGCTTGGAACAGGGAAGCCAAGACTTGCTGAAGTTCCGGTCAGGTGATGTGGTTGAGAGCTGAATCCACTGATAGATAAAAGGCAGCAAACAAAAGTAAAAATCCCGTAACACAAATAATTGGAGAAATAAGCAAAAGCAATAAGAGAGCTTGTAGCAAGTTACTCCATAGAGCTTCAATAATCAAGCAATGTATGTTGGTATACAGAGCCTTAAATAGGCGTCAGTGAAGTAGGAGGGGTCAGTGTTAATGGAATATTACAACCTGGCTGCCCACCAGGTTAAAATATGGGTACCATCTTTATGTTTATAATTATGATACTAATATCCCCCTTTTCAAAATCTTATTTTGCGTTGACAAAGTAGCCTGTGGAACAATTCGAAAAAATTGTAAAGGTTTCCCACAGCAATTAGTCTCCAAGAAACAAAATGCAGGAAAAACAGCAGCGCTACAGAGTGAAGAAGCAGTAACATTTAGTGACAAAAAAGACGTGTATATGCTAACAACTATACACAATGAGGGAACAAGGCAGTTACTCCCAGACGTAAAAGGAGACAAATACAAAAAAAAGTTTGCATTTTAGACTACAATGAATACATGGGTGGAGTAGATGCAAGAGAAAAAAAAATCTTATATAAAAAGCTTGCTTTCTATATGATTCAGATGACCTTATTTAATTTGTATATTTTGTACAAAACTTCTGCATCTGGCAAAAAGCTCCCCTACCTAAATTACCAAACAGAGGTGATTGCAAGCGTTTTATTTGAAAAAATAGTGAAACACCCCAAAACCTTCAGTGTGAAAACATTGCAAGACTAACTGGCAGACATTTCCCCAGTTATAAACCTCCTACAGCAAAGAAGGACTGTTCCCAAATTTAGAAGGTCTTTAGATGCTGAACATTGTGACCATCTGGGATAAGCCACTAATATATAGTAATAGAACTACTATAAAATATATGTTGTTGCTAGATATTTTTCATTGCAGCTTGATTTTAGAAACTTGCATCTAGCCATTTGGGATTTATAAATGAAGGACTTTATGGTTTTCTAGTATCAAGCATTAATAGTATATATGTTGGAGCTACAGGAAGCTCCATCAGTTACAGCCGAGAGCTGGAGTTCCTGAGCTTCAAGCATCTGCCCACATATGGAACCAGAGCATGATCAGTGCTTCAGTTCCATATGAGACCCCTACACTATGGCACAGCAATCGGCCAAATAAAATATAGGGGGAGGGAGACCCCTACATTATGGCACAGTGGGTATGAAGGGAGAGGGGCATAAAAGATTAAAATAAATATTGGGCAGAGGGTGACCCTACACTATGGCACAGTGTTTGTTTTCATTATGGCAAGATATATACTTTAGATTTGGCAAAATTATTGTATAATGTTGAGGAGGCATACCAAATTGTTAATGATACAAACTCTGATATTGACCCCCCTGAATAAGAATACCATTCTTATTCAGAAATTAAGGAAACTAGTGACACTGATGTCGAGCCCCATATTCCCCTCCCCCCCAAAAAAAAACAAAGGGCCAATCTCCACACGAACAAGTTACAGAGTCTCAAGGTGACAATTTCATTTGGAATCCCCCTCATTTATATAACCCTGAAATTCCAGACTTTACTAAGTCTGCTGGTATCAATGTAGACATCACCAATTTCAATCCAGCAGACCTTTTCAAAATATTTTTCTCAGATGCTATTTTGGAAGAAATGGCTTGCCAGACTAACCTTTATGCAGAGAAGGGCTTGGCCCAGAAATGCCCTACAGATAATTGGATCCCAACAAATATTACAGAGTTAAAACATTTTTGGGGACTCACTCTTACTATGGGCAACATACACAAGCCAAGCATAAAATTGTATTAGTCTACCAACCCTGTATTTCAACACCTCTGTTCCCAGGTATGAAACCTTACACAGTTTCCTCCACTTTACCGACAACACACAGGGCCTACCTTTGACTGACCCATATATAAAATAAGACCACTAATTGATTATTTTAACAAATTATTTGCTGAAGTATATACCACATCTAAAAATATTTGTATTGATGAGTCCCTAATGCTTTTCAAAGGTAGATTACAATTAAACAATATATCCCCAATAAAAGAGCATGTTATGGTATTACATTCTATAAACTGTATATATAACTGTATATATAAAGAGTTCCAAAGGTACATACAAAATGTTAGAATGTATGAAGTGAAAGACTGCCAATTAGATCCACCTGGTTGCCCACCAGGTTATAATATGGGTACCATCTTTATGTTGATAATTATTATACTAGTATCCCCCTTTTCAAAATCTTATTTTGCATTGACACAGTAGCCTGTGGAACAATTCGAAAAAATTGTAAAGGTTTCCCACAGCATTTAGTCTCCAAGAAACAAAATGCAGGAAAACAGCAGCGCTACTGGTGAATAAGCAGTTATATTTAGTGACAAAAAAGACGTGTATATGCTAACAACTATGCATAATGAGGGAACCAAGGCATTTACTCTCAGACATAAAAGGAGACAAATGCAAAAAACTGTTTGCATATTAGACTACAATAAATACATGGGTGGAGTAGATGCAAGACAAAAAAAATAAATCTTGTATAAAAATCTTGCTGTCTATATGATTCAGATAGACTTTTTTAATTTGTATATTATGTACAAATCCTCTGCATCTGGCAAAAAGCTCCCCTACCTAAATTACCAAACAGAGGGGATTGCAAGCCTTTTATTTGAAAATAGTGAAACACTCCAAAACCTTCAGTGTGAAAACATTGCAAGACTAACTGGCAGATATTTCCCAGTTTATATCCTCCCTACAGCAAAGAAGGACTGTTCCCAAAAACGCTGCAGAGTTTGGACATAAAAGGGAGTGAGGAAAGACTCACATTTTCACTGTATGACATGTCCATCAAAACGTGGTTTATGCACCAAAAATTATTTTGAAATTTATCAGTTGAAAAATACTGATAAAAATGGTGGTTATAAATAAATTGTCAATCCCAAAGTTTGTGTATTTATTTATTTTATTATCACGCTCGCCATAAAAACAGACGACTGGTGGCATGAAAATTATATAATTAAATATTGGCAGTTATGCCAGAGCAAACAGCAAAAGTCAGTCCAGCACCCAAGGCACTATGCACGCCACAAAGGGTAACTACTCAATACCTAAATGACAAACTCCAAAAAAAGAAGTGGCAGCATATATAATGTATTCATATAAGCACAGGGTTACAAAAAAGCAACGTTTCAGGACTCCCTTAATCATGCTAACAAGCATAATGACATCCAATATCAATTTATATGTTAGCACCACTAGATGGCGTCAAAAGTAATCTCAAATATTAATGCTTATGAAACTTTACATAAAATATACATATCTTACATATTCTTAGAAGATACAATTCCAACTTATCCTACTCTAACATAAAGCTTGTCAATAAAAAGCAATAGGTATTACATAGTAGATGAGGTTGAAAAAAAAAGACCATCGAGTTCAACCTATACAAATCTAAAATACTTACAAAAAAGCTCCAGTTGAGCTTATATTAATCCAAATTAAAAGGTGACCAATTTAACACGAGCAATCATATCCATGAATTCTGTTTCTAGCAAGAAATGTATACAACCCATATTTAAATGTATCTAAGGTATTGGCATTCACTACTTTATTTAATAATGAGTTCCACAATTGTATTGTTTTTGCAGTAAGAAAAACATTTCTGTTGCAGGAGATTAAATCTCCTTTCATCCAGCCTTAAATTGTGACCTCTTGTAACAAACAGAGCTTCTGCCATCTCTGTATATGGGCCTAGAATATATTTATATAAAGAAATCATGTCACCTCTTAAGCGCCTTTTCCCCCCCAGAGAAAACAGACCCAGTTTGGCTAACCTCTCCTCAAAGCTTAAATTCTCTATTCCCCTTATTAGCTTTGTGGCCCTTCTCTGAACTTTTTCATGGTCTGCAATGTCTTTTTTTGAGATTGGTCTCCAGAACTGCACTCCATACTCAAGGTGAGGTCTTACCAGGGATTTATATAGGGACAGATTTATGCTTTCCTCGCTTGAACCGCATTGATGTATTAAAAGAGGCATTCTCTTTTAATACATGCTTATTCTTATTATAACTTATAATATTATTAACCTTAGAAGCCGCTGCCCTGCATTGTGCACCCATCTTTAGCTTGTTATCTATTACTACTCCCAAATCCCTTTCCTTCTCTGTTTGGCTAAGTTTAGTCCCATTTAAATAATAAATCGCCTGCTTATTTTTACTTCCAAAATTTAGAACCTTGCATTTTTCCATATTAAATCTAATTTTCCATTTACATGCCCATACTTCTAATGTTTGTAACGCTAGTTCATTCTGCATTGACCTAATGACCTTACATAACTTTGTATCATCTGCAAAAATAGAGATGTTGCTATTTAATCCTTGCTCCAAGTCATTAATAAAAATATTAAAAAGAACCGGGCCTAATACTGATCCCTGGGGGACTCTACTGTTAACCTTTGACCAATCTGAGTATGATCCATTTACTACTACTCGTTGCTCCCTTTCTTTTATCCAGTTATTTAACCATGAGCTAACATTTTCAGATATGCCCAGTCCCTTAATTTTGTACATTAATCTCTCATGTGGCACTGTATCAAACGCCTTTGCAAAATTTAAGTATATCACATCAACTGATTTCCCTTTATATATATTTTTACTTACTTCCTCATATAAACTAATTAGATTGACATGATCTATTTCTCATAAAACCATGCTGATTTGAGCTCATAATCTTGATTACTCATAAAAATAATCCCTTAAAATCCCTTCAAGTATCTTCCCCACTACTGATGTCAGACTAACTGGTCTATAGCTTCCTGAATCAGCCCTGCTTCCCTTTTTGAATAGTGGCACCACATTAGCTCTAAGCCTATCCTGGGGTACTATGCCTGAGGATAATAAGTCTTGAAAAATTAAGAGTAGAGGTTGATTTATAACAGTGTTACAGTCCTGTAAAACCCTTGGATGTAT
Source organism: Bombina bombina (assembly GCF_027579735.1). NCBI lineage: Eukaryota > Metazoa > Chordata > Amphibia > Anura > Bombinatoridae > Bombina > Bombina bombina. Next base: position 836,450,835 of record NC_069499.1, on the reverse strand, counting down.
TCCATCTGGGCCTGGAGTTTTATTTACCTTAATATTATCCAGTCTTTTCCTGATATCCTCTAGACATAACCCAGACAATGGTATGGGCTGGCATGTTCTAGTTTGTCCCAAAGTATCTTCCATTGGTTCCTCTCTTGTGTACACTGAATAAAAGGATTGGTTTAGAACCTCAGCCTTCTCCCTAGTCACTGTAAATTGTGCTACCCTCCATACAATTTATTGTACCTATATTGTCCATCTGAGCTTTTTTGCTATTTATGTACTTAAAGAACCTTTTAGGGTTTGACTTAAAATCCTTTGCAATTAATCTTTCATTTTAAATTTTGGCTAATTTGATTGCTTTTTGCATGCTTTGTTACATTCCTTATAAATATGGTATGTCGAGTCAGTACCATTTTGTTTGAATAATTTAAATGCTCTACATTTTTTTCCTAATCTCTTGTAACACATTTTTATTTAGCCACATTGGGTTGTTTTGTTTTTTTAACTTTTATAACCATATGGTATGTGTTGATATGTATATTTATTTAGCAACGTTTTAAATGTTATCCATTTATTGTCTGTATTTACGGTATATAAGAGAATACTTTGTCCCAATTTATCGGCTAGATTACTAGTTTTGCGTTATGAGTGAAAAAGCAGCGTTATGGCTCTTTTTCACTACCGCTGGTATTACGAGTTTTGCAGGTATAGGTGTACCGCACACTTTTTTGGCCGTAACGCAGCTTTTAAAAAGTCCTTTTTCAATGGGACTTCCATAGCGCCGGTATTACAAGTTTGCCTGTCCGGCCAAAAAGTGAGCGGTACAGCCTATACCATGAAGATCCGTACCGTAAACTGAAAATCAGTAGTTATGGCTTTTATGTTACAAAGCTGTAACATAAAACTCATAACTAAAGTGCTAAAAAGTACACTAACACCCATAAACTACCTATTAACCCCTAAACCGAGGCCCTCCCGCATCACAAACACTAAAATTACATAATTAACCCCTAATCTGCCGCTCCGGACATCACCGCCACTATAATAAACATATTAACCCCTAAACTGCCGTACACCTGCATCGCAAACACTAGTTAAATATTATTAACCCCTAATCTGCTGTCCCTAACATCGCCGCAACCTACAATACTGTTATTAACCCCTAATCTGCTGCCCCAAAAATTGCCGCCACTATACTAAAGTTATTAACCCCTAAACCTAACCCTAAGTCTAACCCTAACCCTAACACCCACTAACTTTAACATAATTAAAATAAATCTAAAAAAAATTACAATTAATACCTAAATAATTCCTATTTAAAACTAAGGCCTAGATTTGGAGTTTGGCTTTAGCCGTGAAAACCAGCGTTAGAGGCTCCTAACGCTGGTTTTAGGCTACCGCCGGCATTTGGAGTCATTCAAAAAAAGGTCTAACGCTCACTTTTCAGCCGCGACTTTTCCATACCGCAGATCCCCTTACGTCAATTGCGTATCCTATCTTTTCAATGGGATCTTTCTAACTCCGGTATTTAGAGTCGTGGCTGAAGTGAGCGTTAGAATTCTAACGACAAAACTCCAGCCGCAAAAAAAAGTCAGTAGTTAAGAGCTTTCTGGGCTAACGCCGGTTCATAAAGCTCTTAACTACTGTACTCTAAAGTATACTAACACCCATAAACTACCTATGTACCCCTAAACCGAGCCCCCCCCACATCGCCGCCACTTGATTAAATTTTTTTAACCCCTAATCTGCCAACCGCCACCTACGTTATACTTATGTACCCCTAATCTTCTGCCCCTAACACCGCCGATCCCTATATTATATTAATTAACCCCTAACCTGCCCCCACAACGTCGCCTCCACCTGCCAACACTTATTAACCCCTAATCTGCCGAGCAGACCGCACTGCTACTATAATAAAGTTATTAACCCCTAATCCGCCTCAATAACCCTATAATAAATAGTATTAACCCCTAATCTGCCCTCCATAACATCGCCGACACCTAACTTCAATTATTAACCCCTAATCTGCCGACTGGAGCTCACCGATATTCTAATAAATGTATTAACCCCTAAAGCTAAGTCTAACCCTAATACTAACACCCCCCTAAATTAAATATAATTTTAATCTAACGAAATTAATTAACTCTTATTAAATAAATTATTCCTATTTAAAGCTAAATTCTTACCTGTAAAATAAACCCTAATATAGCTACAATATAAATAATAATTATATTATAGCTATTTTAGGATTAATATTTATTTTACAGGTAACTTTGTATTTATTTTAACCAGGTACAATAGCTATTAAATAGTTAAGAACTATTTAATAGCTAAAATAGTTAAAATAATTACAAATTTACCTGTAAAATAAATTCTAACCTAAGTTACAATTAAACCTAACACTACACTATCAATAAATTAATTAAATAAAATACCTATAATTATCTACAATTAAACCTAACCCTACACTATCAATAAATAAATTAAATACAATTCCTACAAATAAATACAATGAAATAAACTAACTAAAGTACAAAAAATAAAAAAGAACTAAGTTACAAAAAATAAAAAAATATTTACAAACATTAGAAAAATATTACAACAATTTTAAACTAATTACACCTACTCTAAGCCCCCTAATAAAATAACAAAGCCCCCCAAAATAAAAAAATGCCCTACCCTATTCTAAATTACTAAAGTTCAAAGCTCTTTTACCTTACCAGCCCTGAACAGGGCCCTTTGCGGGGCATGCCCCAAGAAGTTCAGCTCTTTTGCCTGTAAAAAAAAACATACAATACCCCCCCCCAACATTACAACCCACCACCCACATACCCCTAATCTAACCCAAACCCCCCTTAAATAAACCTAACACTAAGCCCCTGAAGATCTTCCTACCTTATCTTCACCATACCAGGTTCACCGATCGATCCAGAAGAGCTCCTCTGATGTCCTGATCCAAGCCCAAGCGGGGGGCTGAAGAGGTCCATGATCCGGCTGAAGTCATCATCCAAGCGGGAGCTGAAGAGGTCCATGATCTGGCTGAAGTCTTCATCCAAGCGGGAGCTGAAGAGGTCCATGATCCGGATGAAGTCTTCTATCAACGGCATCTTCAATCTTCTTTCTTCGGGAGCCATCATCTTCCATCCGACGCGGAACATCCTCTTCTCCCGACGTCTACTCGCCGAATGACGGTTCCTTTAAATGACGTCATCCAAGATGGCGTCCCTCGAATTCCGATTGGCTGAAAGATTCTATCAGCCAATCGGAATTAAGGTAGGAAAAATCTGATTGGCTGATTCAATCAGCCAATCAGATTCAAGTTCAATCCGATTGGCTGATCCAATCAGCCAATCAGATTGACGTTGCATTCTATTGGCTGATCGGAACAGCCAATAGAATGTGAGGTCAATCTGATTGGCTGATCAGATTTTTCCTACCTTAATTCCGATTGGCTGATAGAATCCTATCAGCCAATCGGAATTCAAGGGACGCCATCTTGGATGACGTCACTTAAAGGTACAGTCATTTAGTCGTCGGATCAAGAAAGAAGAGGATGCTCTGCGTCGGATGTCTTCAGGATGCTGCCGCTCCGCTCCGGATGGATGAACAGAGAAGATGCCGCCTGGATCAACACTTCTGATGGATGGAAGACCTCTTCTTGCCCCGCTTGGATGAAGACTTCTGCCAGTCTGGATGTCCTCTTCTGCCCCATTGGATGAAGACTTCGGCCCGCTGGGTGAAGACACGGTAGGGAGATCTTCAGGGGGGTAGTGTTAGGTTTATTTAAGGGGGTTTGGGTTAGAGTAGGGGTATGTGGGTGGTGGGTTGTAATGTGGGGGGGTATTGTGTTTTTTTTTTTACAGGCAAAAGAGCTGTTTTCTTTGGGGCATGCCCCCGCAAAAGGCCCTTTTAAGGGCTGGTAAGGTAATAGAGCTGTTAACTTTTGTAATTTAGTATAGGGTAGGGCATTTTTTTATTTTGGGGGGCTTTGTTATTTTATTAGGGGGCTTAGATTAGGTGTAATTAGTTTAAAATTCTTGTAATTTTTTTTATTTTTGTAATTTAGTGTTTGTTTTTTTTGTACTTTAGTTTAGTTTATTTCATTGTATTTAATTGTAGGTACTTGTAATTAATTTATTTAATGATAGTGTAATGTTAGGTTTAATTGTAACTTAGGTTAGGATTTATTTTACAGGTAATTTTGTAATTATTTTAACTAGGTAGCTATTAAATAGTCAATATCTATTTAATAGCTATTGAACCTAGTTAAAATAAATACAAAGTTGCCTGTAAAATAAATATAAATGCTAAAATAGCTACAATGTAACTATAAGTTATATTGCAGCTATATTAGGGTTTATTTTACAGGTAAGTATTTAGTTTTAAATAGGATTCATTTATTTAATTAATTTAATGATAGTGTAGTGTTAGGTGTAATTGTAACTTAGGTTATGATTTATTTTACAGGTAAATTTGTATTTATTTTAGCTAGGTAGTTATTAAATAGTTATTAACTATTTAATAACTATTGTACCTAGTTAAAATAAATACAAAGTTGCCTGTAAAATAAATATAAATCCTAAAATAGCTACAATGTAACTATTAGTTATATTGTAGCTATATTAATAGCTAGTAGGGGGCTTAGATTAGGTGTAATTAGTTTAAAATTATTGTAATATTTTATTATTTTTGGTAATTTAGTGTTTGTTTGTATTTTGGTACTTGTATGATGGATGGAAGACCTCTTCTTGCCCCGCTTGGATGAAGACTTCTGCCGGTCTGGATAAACTCTTCTGCCCCATCGGATGAAGACTTCGGCCCGGCTGGGTGAACACGACTCAAGGTAGGGAGATCTTCAGGGGGGTAGTGTTAGGTTTATTTAAGGGGGGTTTGGGTTAGAGTAGGGGTATGTGGGTGGTGGGTTGTAATGTGGGGGGGGTATTGTGTTTTTTTTTACAGGCAAAAGAGCTGTTTTCTTTGGGGCATGCCCCGCAAAAGGCCCTTTTAAGGGCTGGTAAGGTAATAGAGCTGTTAACTTTTGTAATTTAGTATAGGGTAGGGCATTTTTTTTTTATTTTGGGGGGCTTTGTTATTTTATTAGGGGGCTTAGATAAGGTGTAATTAGTTTAAAATTCTTGTAATATTTTTTTTATTTTTTGTAATTTAGTGTTTGTTTGTTTTTGTAATTTAGTGGGGGTTTTTTGTACTTTAGTTTATTTAATTGTAGATAATTGTAGGTACTTGTAGTTAATTTATTTAATGATAGTGTAGTGTTAGGTTTAATTGTAACTTAGGTTAGGATTTATTTTACAGGTAATTTTGTAATTATTTTAACTAGGTAGCTATTAATTAGTCAATAACTATTTAATAGCTATTGTACCTAGTTAAAATAAATACAAAGTTGCCTGTAAAATAAATATAAATGCTAAAATAGCTACAATGTAACTATTAGTTATATTGCAGCTATATTAGGGTTTATTTTACAGGTAAGTATTTAGTTTTAAATAGGATTCATTTATTTAACTATAGTAAATTTATTTCGTTTTATTTAAATTATATTTAAGTTAGGGGGTGTTAGTGTTAGGGTTAGACTTAGGTTTAGGGGTTAATAACCTTATTATAGTAGCAGCGACGTTGGGGGCGAGAGATTAGGGGTTAATAATTGTAGGTAGGTGGCGGCGATGTTAGGGAGGGCAGATTAGGGGTTAATAAAATGTATTATAGTGTTTGCGAGGCGGGAGTGCGGCGGTTTAGGGGTTAATACATTTATTATAGTGGCGGCGATTTGCGGTCGGCAGATTAGGGGTTAATACTTGTAGTTAGATTGCGGCTACGTTGGGGGGGGCAGATTAGGGGTTAATAACTATAATGTAGGGGTCGGCGATGTTAGCTACAGCAGATTAGGGGTTAATAGCTATAATGTAGGCGGCGGCGATATCGGGTCGGCAGATTAGGGGTTAATACTTGTAGTTAGATTGCGGCGACGTTGGGGGGGCAGATTAGGGGTTAACAACTATAATGTAGGGGTCGGCGGTGTTAGGGACAGCAGATTAGGGGTTAATAGCTATAATGTAGGTGGTGGCGATATCGGGTCGGCAGATTAGGGGTTAATACTTGTAGTTCGATTGCGGCGACGTTGGGGGGGGCAGATTAGGGGTTAATAACTATAATGTAGGGGTCGGCGGTGTTAGGGACAGCAGATTAGGGGTTAATAGCTATAATGTAGGCGGCGGCGATATCGGGTCGGCAGATTAGGGGTTAATACTTGTAGTTAGATTGCGGCGACGTTGGGGGGGGGCAGATTAGGGGTTAATAACTATAATGTAGGGGTCGGCGATGTTAGGGACAGCAGATTAGGGGTTAATAGCTATAATGTAGGTGGCGGCGATATTCGGTCGGCAGATTAGGGGTTAATAAAATAATGCAGGTGTCAGCGATAGCGGGGGCGGCAGATTAGGGGTTAATAAGTGTCAGATTAGGGGTGTTTAGAGACTCGGGGTACATGTTAGGGTGTTAGGTGCAGACTTAGTGTTTCCCCATAGGAAACAATCGAGCTGCGGTGTTAGTTTTTTTTTCAGCCGAAACTCCCATTGTTTCCTATGGGGAAATGCCGAATTTTACCGAGCTAATTCGGATTTATTCGGAGATACGGCAGCTATTTCGGATTCATTCGGTAGATTCAGAAGTATTTTAATTCGGAAATCCGAATCGATCCGAATCTCCGAATTTACTGAATTTTCCGAATTTCCGAATAAATCCGAGACGAACCGCACATGTCTAGATATAATTGCTGCCCTACGTAGCAGCCAGCCAGTGCGACCACTCATAGAGTCATATGTGCATTGCACTTCTTAACATAATTTTAATATTAAAATCTAAAATTTTCAAATATTTTGCTAGTGTAATGTAACTTAATTTTCTATCAGTCCTGCGTTTTTGTCACTTACACAGCATACTGTGTTAAATTGCTGCCCTACCTACCATCCACGACTCATATCTGCCAGCCTGTCTGCCAGGCCCAAGTAGCCAATTAGTGGCACCAATCACAATTCTTGTAACAGTAATAAAAAATAAAAAAAAAATCATAATTTTTTGGACTGCAAATATTCAGTCTCCTAGTGCCATTGAATTTCATTTACCTCCTGCCTGCCACTGCCAGCCTTTTGTGCCAGGCCGTCTAGCCAACTATTTACACCAATCATAATTGTTGTCACAGTCAGACAGTATAGTTATTAATTTAAATAAAAAAAATTTTAGTGTTGGTCTTAATCCTCAGTTTGCTCGTGCCTTTGAATTGCACTTTTCTACAGCCTTCCAAGCCTGTGTGCCAGGCCTACTTAAAAAATATTTACACCAATCATATTTGTTGTGACAGTATTCTAATAATTAAAAAATTAAAATTTTTGGTAATAGTTGCTGTGATTTGAATCCTCAGTTTGCTGGTGCCATTAAATAGCACTTTCCTCCTGCCTTGCAGCCTGCTGTGAGCCAGGCCCACCTAGCCAATTGTTGTCAGCAATCATATTTCTGTTAACAGTATTGCAAAAATTGTCAATCATCACTGTTTAGACTGTCAGTAATCAGTCTCCTAGTGTCCTTGAATTGCATCTACCTCCTGCCTGCCATCCTTTTGTGCCAGGCCGTTTTTCCAACTATTTACACCAATCCTAATTTTTTGTCACAGTATAGTTACTAATTAAAATTAAAAAAATCTTGATTGTTGATGATCTTAATCCTCAGTTTGCTCGTGCCTTTGAATTGCACTTTTCTACAGCCTTCCAAGCCTGTGTGCCAGGCCTACTTAAAAAAATCATCTTGAGAAAGCCCTGTAGAGGGAGAAACGCGTTGACGTGCTGCAACAACCACTGAGATTCACTATATGTAGCTGGAGCTACCACAGTGTTCATGAGGATTGTGCAATTACGCTAATATAATTAGCTATTGGAAAGACTTTGCAACTAACTGTCTGAACTCCTTATCGGATAATCAAGTTTACTTACATCATTCATTTCTATACCTTGCGTGCTATCTAGCACTAAGAGCAGGTATTTGTCATTGGATGATCGCTATACTCTAGCTAAAAGAGTCACCACTACCGCTGTTGGCTGGTTCCGAATTTGGACCAATCAGAGAGCCCGTTTGGGACAGCGCCCACATAAGTGACGTCATCGCGCATACGGCTGTAACTAACCCACAGAGAACATCGAGTGGAAAGTCTGGGGTAAGCCCTTGTTTGCTAGCAAACCAACACGTAATAAAAATACTGAAAGTGTACACTGGACTGTTTATACTTGCACCACAAACTCTTTTTGCTATTGCAAACATTTATATGGCGGCAACTTAAGAAGTTTTACTTACGGAGACGTCCGTTTTTATTTGTTATTATCTTTTGTGCAATTAAATTGTGTCATATTTTAGATACGCTATTGTCCTTGTCATATTTTTAAGTATAGAACATATAGTCTTATTTCTTAGCACCTTTAGCTGTAGCGCTCCTGATTCACTCCCCCTTTTTAAAAAATATTTACACCAATCATATTTGTTGTGACAGTATTCAAATAATTAAAAATTAAAATTTTTGGTAATAGTTGCTGTGATTTGAATCCTCATTTTGCTGGTGCCATTGAATAGCACTTTCTTCCTGCCTTGCAGCCTGCTGTGAGCCAGGCCCAGCTAGCCAATTGTTGTCAGCAATCATATTTCTGTTAACAGTATTGCAAAAATTGTCAATCATCACTGTTTAGACTGTCAGTAATCAGTCTCCTAATTTCCTTGAATTGCATCTACCTCCTGCCTGCTATCCTTTTGTGCCAGGCCGTTTTTCCAACTATTTTCACCAATCCTAATTTTTTGTCACAGTATAGTTACTAATTACAATTAAAAAAATCTTTATTGTTGATGATCTTAATCCTCAGTTTGCTCGTGCCCTAGAATAGCACTTTTCTACAGCCTTCCAAGCCTGTGTGCCAGGCCTACTTAAAAAATATTTACACCAATCATATTTGTTGTGACAGTATTCTAATAATTAAAAAATAAAATTTTTGGTAATAGTTGCTGTGATTTGAATCCTCAGTTTGCTGGTGCCATTGAATAGTACTTTCCTCCTGCCTTGCAGCCTGCTGTGAGCCAGGCCCACCTAGGCAATTGTTGTCAGCAGTCATATTTCTGTTAACAGTATTGCAAAAATTGTCAATCATCACTGTTTAGACTGTCAGTAATCAGTCTCCTAGTGTCCTTGAATTGCATCTACCTCCTGCCTGCCATCCTTTTGTGCCAGGCCGTCTTGCCAACTATTTACACCAATCCTAATTTTTTGTCACAGTATAGTTACTAATTACAATTAAAAAAATCTTTATTGTTGATGATCTTAATCCTCAGTTTGCTCGTGCCCTAGAATAGCACTTTTCTACAGCCTTCCAAGCCTGTGTGCCAGGCCTACTTAAAAAATATTTACACCAATCATATTTGTTGTGACAGTATTCTAATAATTAAAAATTAATATTTTTGGTAATAGTTGCTGTGATTTGAATCCTCATTTTGCTGGTGCCATTGAATAGCACTTTCCTCCTGCCTTGCAGCCTGCTGTGAGCCAGGCCCACCTAGCCAATTGTTGTCAGCAATCATATTTCTGTTAACAGTATTGCAAAAATTGTCAATAATCACTGTTTAGACTGTCAGTAATCAGTCTCCTAGTGTCCTTGAATTGCATCTACCTCCTGCCTGCCATCCTTTTGTGCCAGGCCATCTTGCCAACTATTTACACCAATCCTAATTTTTTGTCACAGTATAGTTACTAATTACAATTAAAAAAATCTTTATTGTTGATGATCTTAATCCTCAGTTTGCTCGTGCCCTAGAATAGCACTTTTCTACAGCCTTCCAAGCCTGTGTGCCAGGCCTACTTAAAAAATATTTACACCAATCATATTTGTTGTGACAGTATTCTAATAATTAAAAATTAATATTTTTGGTAATAGTTGCTGTGATTTGAATCCTCATTTTGCTGGTGCCATTGAATAGCACTTTCCTCCTGCCTTTCAGCCTGCTGTGAGCCAGGCCCACCTAGCCAATTGTTGTCAGCAATCATATTTCTGTTAACAGTATTGCAAAAATTGTCAATCATCACTGTTTAGACTGTCAGTAATCAGTCTCCTAGTGTCCTTGAATTGCATCTACCTCCTGCCTGCCATCCTTTTGTGCCAGGCCGTTTTTCCAACTATTTACACCAATCCTAATTATTTGTCACAGTATAGTTACTAATTAAAATTAAAAAAATCTTGATTGTTGATGATCTTAATCCTCAGTTTGCTTGTGCCCTAGAATTGCACTTTTCTACAGCCTTCCAAGCCTGTGTGCCAGGCCTACTTAAAAAATATTTACACCAATCATATTTGTTGTGACAGTATTCTAATAATTAAAAATTAAAATTTTTGGTAATAGTTGCTGTGATTTGAATCCTCAGTTTGCTGGTGCCATTGAATAGCACTTTCCTCCTGCCTTGCAGCCTGCTGTGAGCCAGGCCCACCTAGCCAATTGTTGTCAGCAATCATATTTCTTTTAACAGTATTGCAAAAATTGTCAATCATCACTGTTTTAACTGAAATTAATCAGTCTCCTAGTGTCCTTGAATTGCATCTACCTCCTGTCTGCCATCCTTTTGTGCCAGGCCGTCTTGCCAACTATTTACACCAATCCTAATTGCTGTCACAGTATAGTTACTAATTAAAATTAAAAAAATCTTAATTGTTGATCTTAATCCTCATTTTGCTTGTGCCATTGAATTGCACTTTTCTACTGCCTGCCAGCCTGTGTGCCAGGTCCAACTATCCAATTAGTGCCAGCAATCATATTTCTTTTAACAGTATTGCAAAAGTTGTCAATCAACACTGTTTTGACTGTCAATCTGCAGTCTACTAGTGCCCTTGAATTGCATTTTCCTCCTGCCTGTGTGCCAGTCCCAACTATCCAATTAGTGCCACCACTCATATTTATTGTAACAGGATTGGAATTTTTGTTAATCATAACTGTTTTGACTGTGATTCTTCAGTCTCCTAGTGCCATTGAATTGCAGTTTCCTTTCTCCCAGCGTGTGTGCCAGACAAGCCCATTTGCCAAATAGTGCCAAACAATCATATTTGTTGCCACAGTACTAGTAATATTTCAAAAAATTAACAATTTGTGATTTTTAAAACATCTGTCTTTTTTGTTGTTGTCAGTCTCACAGCGTATACTGTGCCCACTTTCACAGTGCCACCACTCAATTGGTGTAATAGTATTGTTAGTGTCCATTTAAAAACAAATGACAGGCAGAGGCAGGCCACCCCGCAGGTTCCGTGGTCGTGGTGCTGTGATTCCTTTAGACCCTACAAATATGCACATTGTTCAGACGCCGGGTGCCAGGGGGGATGCAAAAACTTCTGAGGTGGACCTAGTTGAATGGCTAACACAGGAAACCCAATCTTCTTCAGCTTCCGCTGCTAGTCCTCCTAACCTTGACGCACCATCTAAGTCCAGCTGTGCTTTGGGCAGGTCTCAAGTGACCAGTGCCACTCTGCCGCCTGTCGCCACCACCAACACTAGCACCACAGCCGCTTCACTTGATCTGTCACAGGAGTTATTGACACATCATTTGGAAGAAATGAGTGATGCGCAACCATCATTGACAGAGGATGTAGATAATAGTGATCAGTCTCAGTCAGGCAGCATTACCGACATGGAGGTACGGTGTGATGATGATGATGATGATGTTGTACCCGCTGCTGCTTCCTTTCTTGATGTTTCAGATACAAGTGAAGCGGTTGATGATGATGTGTTGGTGGATGTCACGTGGGTGCCTGCTAGAAGAGAAGAAGAAGAGGGGGAAAGTTCAGATGGGGAGACAGAGATGAGGAGGAGTAGGAGACGATTTGGAAGCACGGGGAGGTCGTCTCAAGGAGCTAGTGGCACAGTCAGACAGCATGCATCGTCACCAGGGGTCAGCCAGACAGCCCGCTGACTCCCATCAACGCATGCTGTTGCCACCACCAGAATGCCGTCATCGCAGAGCTCAGCAGTGTGGCATTTTTTTTGTGTTTCTGCCTCTAACAACAGCGCTGCCATTTGCAACCTGTGCCAAAAGAAACTGAGTCGTGGGAAGTCCAACAGCCACCTAGGTACAACTGCTTTGCGAAGGCACATGGTCTCCCATCACAAAGGCCGATGGGAAGAACACATGAGTAGAAGCAGCACACAAAGTGAAAGCCACCCTCCTCCTCCTGCTCCAGCATCTTCAGCCACGTCCTCCTTGCCCCCTCTCAACCATCCTCCACTCAGTCTCTCTTACGTAGCAGTTCCTGGTCATCTGCCCACAGTCAGGTGTCTGTCAAGGACATGTTTGAGCGTAAGAAGCCAATTTCTCAAAGTCACCCCCTTGTCCGGCGTCTGACAGCTGGCTTGTCTGAATTCTTAGCCCGCCAGCTTTTACCATACAAGCTGGTGGAGTCTGATGCTTTCAAAAAATTTGTATCTATTGGGACACCGCAGTGGAAGGTACCTGGCAGAAATTTCTTTTCACAAAAGGCAATCCCAAACCTGTACTCTGTTGTGAGAAAGGAAGTTATGGCATGTCTGGCACACAGCGTTGGGGCAAGGGTCCATATGACCACGGATAGCTGGTCTGCAAAGCATGGTCAGGGCAGGTATATCACCTACACTGCGCATTGGGTAAACCTGCTGACTTCTGACAAGCATGGAATGCGTGGCTCTGCAGAAGAGTTGGTGACACCACCACGACTTGCAGGCAGGCCTGCTGCTACCTCCTCTACTCCTCCTACTCCATCCTCTTCCATAACCTCTTCCTCGGCTGAGTCCTCTTCAACTTCTGCATCTTGCTCCACATCTATGGCACCCTCCCAGCTCCCCAGGTACTATGCTACATCCCGGGTACGGCAGTGTCACGCCGTCTTGGGGTTGACTTGCCTGAAAGCGGAGAGTCACACCGCAACAGCACTCCTGACCGCCCTGAACGCACAGGTGGATCAGTGGCTGACTCCGCACCAACTGGAGATTGGCAAGGTTGTTTCTGACAATGGAAGTAATTTGGTGGCGGCATTGAAATTGGGCAAGTTGACACATGTGCCGTGCATGGCACATGTGTGTAATCTAATTGTACAACGATTTGTCCATAAGTACCCAGGCTTACAGGACGTCCTGAAGCAGGCCAGGAAGGTGTGTGGCCATTTCAGGCGTTCCTACACGGCCATGGCGCACTTGTCTGATATCCAGCGTCGAAACAACCTGCCAGTGAGGCGCTTGATTTGCGACAGCCTGACACGGTGGAATTCAACACTCCTAATGTTTGACCGCCTGCTCCAACAAGAAAAAGCTGTTAATGAGTATTTGTATGACCGGGGTGCTAGGACAGCCTCTGGGGAGCTGGGGATATTTTTGCCAAATTACTGGACGCTCATGCGCAATGCCTGTAGGCTCATGCGTCCTTTTGATGAGGTTACAAACCTTGTCAGTCGCACCGAAGGCACCATCAGCGACATCATACCATTTGTTTTTTTCCTGGAGCGTGCCCTGCTAAGAGTGCTGGATCAGGCAGTAGATGAGCGTGAAGAGGAAGTGGGAGAGTTGTGGTGTCCATCACCCCCGCAAACAGCCGAATCAGCATTGCTTGCTGGACCTGCGGCAACGCAGGAAGAGGATTGTGAGGAAGAGGAGTCAGAGGAGGAATGTGGCTTTGGGGAGGATGAGGAGGAGGAAGACCGAGCACAACAGTCATCCCAGGGTGCTCGTTGTTGTCACCTCTCTGGTACCCATGGTGTTGTACGTGGCTGGGGGGAAGAAGATACCATCAGTGAGATCAGTGAGGAGGAGGAACGCGACATGATTAGCTCAGCATCCAACCTTGTTCAAATGGGTTCTTTCATGCTGCCGTGCCTGTTGAGGGACCCTCGTATAAAAAAGCTGAAGGAGAACGACCTGTACTGGGTGTCCACGCTCCTCGACCCCCGGTATAAGCATAAAGTTCCTGAAATGTTACCAAATTCCCGCAAGTCGGAAAGGATGGAGCATTTTCATAATAAATTAAAAACTATGCTTTACACAGCGTATAAGGGTGATGTCACAGCACCACGGGAATGTAACAGGGGAAGAGATTAAATTAATCCTCCCACGACCACGGCGGCAAGGACCGGGCGCTTTCCTGACGTCTTGTTGATGGAGGACATGCGTACCTTTTTAAATCCCATGCACCATCAGAGCCTTTCGGGATCCAGCCTTAGAGAAAGACTCAACCGACAGGTAGCAGACTACCTAGCTTTAACTGCGGATCTCGACACTCTCAGGAGCGATGGACCCCTTGACTACTGGGTGTGCAGGTTGGACTTGTGGCCTGATCTATACCAATTTGCAATGGAATTCTGGCCTGCCCCGCTTCAAGTGTCCTGTCCGAAAGGACTTTTAGTGCAGCAGGAGGTTTTGTCACTGAGAAGAGAAGTCGCCTAGGTCAAAAAAGCCTTGACTATCTCACTTTTATAAAAATGAATGAGGGCTGGATCCCGAAGGGACTGACATTGGGCGATACATTTGAATAAAAAACTACTGATGATGATATGAGCTGCCTTGGGCTACAACTGGTACACAGGCTGGCCTTTTTTTTTTTGTTTATAAAGATGGAGGACTTGCTTGACTTATCCGCCAACAACTAGTGTTCAAGCCACAAGCTTTTAGGGCACTTTATAAATGTTTTACAAACATCGATTTTTCTGGCCGCTGCTACAGCAGTTGCTACAACAATACCCCAATTTTTCAGTCATTTGTACATTCCTAATTTTTCTGGCCTCTGCTGCATCTCTGTGGGTACAAAACTCAAATAAAAAAAATAAGGCACATAACACTAGTGATTAAACTGTTACGAATTGTACAACTTAACACACCACTCATATCCGGTGGACCATTCAATTGAACACAAAATGCAACAAATTTGAAAGAGTAGGACCTACCAAGCATCTTTATCCGTCTCTTGGTTGCTCTAAATTATCTCTGTGTTCCATCTATGCCATACCTGTACTCTATTGTGCAAAAGGGTGGCATATGTTGTGTTTCATGCTGTTGTGCCTGTTGCGGGTCGTGGCCCATGATATAAAAAGGCTGAAGGAGAAAGACCTGTAGTAATGGGTGCCCCATCCAGTTTTTAGAAAAATGTTCCTGGTTCCTCTCAATTATCTTTGGGTTTCTAAAATGGATGCCATACCTGTACTCGCTTGTTCAAAAGGATGGCATATGTGGTGGTGTTTCCTGCAGTTGTTTCTGTTGAGGGTGCTGGACCCTCTTATAAAAAAGCTGAAGGAGAACGACCTGGAGTGGGAGTCCAAGCATGGTTTTTGGGGCTATTTCACTTTTCCAAACAATTATTTGTGCGTTTCACAAATCAATGCCGTACCAGTACTCTATTGTTCCAAAGTATGCCATATCTTCTCTTTCCTGCTGGTATTTTGTTTGAGGGTCCTGGACACTCTTATAAAAAGGCCTAAGGTGAAAGAGGTGTACTGGGTGTCCACTCATTTTTCTTTTCTATTTCACATTTGACCAAAATGATCTCTGGGTTTGTAAAATCAATGCTGTACCTGTGCTCTATTGTTCAAAAGGATGCCATACGTCCTCTTTCCTGCTGGTGTTTTTTTTTAGGGTCCAGGACCCTCTTATAAAAAGGCCTAAGGAGAAAGAGGTGTACTGGGTGTCCATCGAATCATTTTTTTATTCAAATTTCCTTTTTAAAAATTTTTTCTATGGGTTTCTAAAATCAATGCCTTTCCTGTACTCTATTGTTCAAAAGTATGCCATATGTCCTCTTTCCTGCTGGTTTTTTGTTTGAGGGTCCTGGACCCTCTTATAAAAAGGCCTTATGGAGAAAGAATTGCACTGGGTGTCCATCCAATCATTTTTTTTAATTAAAATTCACGGTTGCAAAAAATTATCCCCGGGTTTCTAAAATCAATGCCTTTCCTATAATCTTTTTTTCACAAAGGATGCCATATGTCCTCTTTCCTACTGCTGGTTTTGTTGAGTGTCCTGGAGCCTCTGCTAAAAAGGCCTAAGGATAAAGAAGTGTAATGGGTGTCTATTCAATGTTTTTTTTTAGATTTCCCGGTTGTAACAAATTTTTTCTGTCTTTCAAAAATCAATGCCTTTCCTGTAATCTATTTTTCAAAAGGATGCCATATGTCCTCTTTCATGCTGTTCTTTTTGTTGAGGCTCCGGGACACTCTTATAAAAAGGACTAAAGATAAAGAAGTGTACTGGGTGTCCAATCAATGTTTTTTTTCTATTTCCCGGGTCATATAACTGATCTCTGTGTTTCTAAAATCAATGCCTTTCCTATAATCTAATTTTCAAAAGTATGCCATATGTCCTCTTTCCTGCTGGTGTTTTTTTTTAGGGTCCAGGACCCTCTTATAAAAAGGCCTAAGGAGAAAGAGGTGTACTGGGTGTCCATCAAATCATTTTTTTTATTCAAATTTACATTTGCAAAAAATTATCTATGGGTTTCTAAAATCAATGCCTTTCCTGTACTCTTACTCTATTGTTCAAAAGTATGCCATATGTCCCCTTTCCTGCTGGTGTTTTGTTTGAGGGTCCTGGACCCTCTTATAAAAAGGCCTAGGGAGAAAGAATTGTACTGGGTGTCCATTCAATCATTTTTTTTATTCAAATTCACGGTTGCAACAAATTATCCCCGGGTTTCTAAAATCAATGCCTTTCCTATAATCTTTTTTTAACAAAGGATGCCATGTGTCCTCTTTCCTACTGCTGGTTTTGTTGAGTGTCCTGGAGCCTCTGCTAAAAAGGCAGAAGGATAAAGAAGTGTACTGGGTGTCTATTCAATGTTTTTTTAGATTTCCCGTTTGTAACAAATTTTTTCTGTCTTTCTAAAATCAATGCCTTTCCTGTAATCTATTTTTCAAAAGGATGCCATATGTCCTCTTTCATGCTGTTCTTTCTGTTGAGGCTCCGGGACACTCTTCTAAAAAGGCCTAAGGATAAAGAAGTGTACTGGGTGTATAATCTATGTTTTTTTAGATTTCACGGTTGCAACTAATGATCTCTGTGTTTCTAAAATCAATGCCTTTCCTGTAATCTAATTTTCTAAAGGATGCCATATGTCCTCTTTCATGCTGCTGGCTTTGTGGAGGGTCCTGGAGCCTCTGCTAAAAAGGCCTAAGGATAAATAAGTGTACTTGGTGTATAATCGAAGTTTTTTGCGATTTCACGGTTGCAACTAATGATCTCTGTGTTTCTAAAATCAATGCCTTTCCTGTAATCTAATTTTCTAAAGGATACCATATGTCCTCTTTCATGCTGCTGGTTTTGTGGAGGGTCCTGGAGCCTCTGCGAAAAAGGCCTAAGGATAAATAAGTGTACTTGGTGTATAATCCAATTTTTTAGAGATTGCACGGTTGCAACTAATGATCTCTGTGTTTCTAAAATCAATGCCTTTCCAGAAATCTATTTTTCTAAAGGATGCCATATGTCCTCTTTACTGCTGCTGGTTTTGTTGAGGGTCCTGGAGCCTCTTCTACTAAGGCCTAAGGAAAAATAAGTGTCCTGGTTGTCTAATCCATTTTTTTTTAGATTTCCCGGTTGCAACAAATTATCTCTGGGTTTCTAAAATCAATGCCTTTCCTGTAATCTATTAGTCACAAGGATGCCATATGTCCTCTTTCATGCTGTTGTTTCTGTTGAGGCTACGGGAGACTCTTCTAAAAAGGCCTAAGGATAAAGAAGTGTACTGGGTGTATAATCAATGTTTTTTTAGATTTCACGTTTGCAAAAAATTATCCACGGGTTTCTAAAATCAATGCCTTTCCAGTAATCTATTATTCACAAGGATGCCATATGTACTTTTTGATGCTGTTGTTTCGGTTGAGGATCCGGGAGCCTCTTATTAAAAAGGCCTAATGAAAAATAAGTGTACTGGGTGTCTAATCAATGTTTATTTCTATTTACCGGTTGCAACTAATGATCTCTGTGTTTCTGAAATCAATGCCTTTCCTATAATCATTTTTTCAAAAGGATGCCATATGTCCTCTTTCCTGCTGCTGGTTTTGTCGACGGTCCTGGAGCCTCTGCTGAGCATAATAAAGAAAAAATTTTTTATTTAACTTGACTTAATAACTGAAGCATGACTTCAGGAGTCAGGTGTGGTCGTAGGTAGTGGTTGTTGTTAGCAGATTATTTTTATTGCAAATTGCAATTGCCACAGCATGCATAAAATGTGCGTCACTAGTCCAAATTTTTTTTTTTTTTTTTCAGGATTAGTTTGGGGTACGGCGCAATATTGGAAACGCAAAAAACAGGTCTCCGTACCCGTTGATATAAGGGGTGACTACTAGTGCTTTTACCAGGCTCCTCTTGGATAGCCCCAGAAAGTGTGAGTATGAATCCCAAAAAGAAAATTAAATTAAGGTTGAAAAATTACTCCTAAGTAAATTGTAAGACCTGGAGCTCCTCAAACACACGTCCTACCGCAACAGGTATAGGCTCCGCCCACCCAAATCTTACCTTTTTAATGCCAATTGATATTGCCACAGCTGGAACAACAGTAACTAACATGTGCGTCACCACAGTCTCCGAAGCTATTGTCGGATGTATACAAAAACAACAATAAAGAATTCCTTTTGGGGCGCAAAGAGATGGCTACCGGAACACTCCATCAACTTCACAAGAGTGGCTGTCTTGTGTTTCTGGTGATGTTGTAGACATCTGGGTAGTGTACAGGGAGGGCAAAAATCCTCTCCATCTCTGTGCACCACAGGACAGGACGTCCTTGTCATCCATAAGCACATGAAATTGCTGGCATTTTCGTTGCTTCAAGAAGTTCAGTTTTTGTGGTGATAGTATTTCCCACAATAACAAAATTAAAATAACACAACTCCGCAATCTTCCCCTTCACATTATTATTGTCACACTCCATTGTACTCCTATGCCCACCTCCCTGCTCTTGTTTTTGTTGAGGGTCCTGGAGCCTCTGCTAAAAAGGACTATGGATAAATAAGTGTACTGGGTGTCTAATCAATGTTTTTTTCTATTTCACGGGTCATATAAATGATCTGTGGGATTCTAAAATCAATGCCTTTCCTGTAATCTATTATTCAAAAGGATGACATATGTCCTCTTTCATGCTGTTTCTGTTGAGGCTCCGGGACCCTCGTATTAAAAAGGACTAAGGATAAAGAAGTGTACTGGGTGTCCAATCATTTTTTTTTCTATTTCACTGGTCATATAAATGATCTGTGTTTCTAAATGCCTTTCCTGTAATCTAATTTACAAAAGTATGCCATATGTCCTCTTTCCTGCTGCTGGTTTTGTTGAGGGTCCTGGAGCCTATGCTTAAAAGGCCTAAGGATAAAGAAGTGTACTGGGTGTCTAATCTATGTTTTTTTAGATTTCACGGTTGCAAAAAATTATCCACGGGTTTCTAAAATCAATGCCTTTCCTGTAATCTATTATTCACAAGGATGCCATATGTACTTTTTAATGCTGTTGTTTCTGTTGAGGCTCCGGGAGCCTCTTAATCTTATTAAAAAGGCCTAATGAAAAATAAGTGTACTGGGTGTCTAATCAATGTTTTTTTCTATTTACCGGTTGCAACTAATGATCTCTGTGTTTCTGAAATCAATGCCTTTCCTATAATCATTTTTTCAAAAGGATGCCATATGTCCTCTTTCCTGCTGCTGGTTTTGTCGAGGGTCCTGGAGCCTCTGCTGAGCATAAAATTTTTTTTTTTTTTATTTAACTTGACTTAATAACTGAAGCATGACTTCAGGAGTCAGGTGTGGTCATAGGTAGTGGTTGTTGTTAGCAGATTATTTTTATTGCCACAGCGTGCATAAAATGTGCGTCACTAGTCCAAATTTTAAGGTTTTTTTTTCATTCAGGATTAGTTTGTGGACCGGCGCAATATTGGAAAGGCAAAAAACGTACCCGTTGATATAAGGGGTGACTACTACTGCTTTTACCAGGCTCCTCTTGGATAGCCCCAGAAAGTGTGACTATGAATCCCAAAAAGAAAATTAAATTAAGGTTGAAAACTAACTCCAAAGTAACTTGTAAGACCTGGAGCTCCTCAAACACACGTCCTACCGCAACAGCTATAGGCTCCGCCACCCACAAATCTTAACTTTTTCATGCCAATTGATATTGCCACAGCTGGAACAACAGTAAATAACATGTGCGTCACCACAGTCTCCGAAGCTGTTGTCGGATGTATACAAAAACACTGATAAAGTATTCCTTTAGGAGCACAAAGAGATGGCTACCGGAACACTCCAGAAACTTCACAAGAGTGGCTGTATTGTGTTTCTGGTGATGTTTGAGACATCTGGGTAGTGTACAGGGAGGGCAAAAATCATCTCCATCTCTGTTCACCACAGGACAGGACGTCCTTGTCATCCATAAGCACATGAAATTGCTGGCATTTTCGTTGCTTCAAGAAGTTCATTTTTTGCGGTGATAGATAGTACAGAATTAAATAAACTTTGGTTTACTACCATACTCAAGACAATCTTGTATTTCAAAATTCGTACTTGCTGTGGGAAACAGTGGCCTGTCCATACCAGGAAGATGATTTAGACAGAAGTAACGAGCTCTGCTTGCAGGTGACACATGTTTATCGTCAATCATCAAAGGGGTTGCGTGCAGAATATGGCTGATGGCCCCTTATTCACATGTTTGTCCAGAGCCACAACATTTGCAAACAGCCAGAAGAAAGGTCGGTTCTCACCAGCCTTAAGTTGAGCTTCATTTACCAAATGCTGATATTCAAAAAAATAGACAAACAGTGCCTTAAATAACACATTTGCGATATGGATTCACCAGAGCAAGGTCATTGCAAGTACTAAGTTCCCACGATAACAAAATTAAAATGCCACAACTATGCAATCTTCACCTTCAGATTATTATTGTCACACTCCATTGTACTCCTATGCCCAGCTCCCTGCTCTTGTTTTTGTTGAGGGTCCTGGAGCCTCTGCTGAAAAGGCCTATGGATAATAAAGTGTACTGGGTGTCTGTTCAATGTTTTTTTTTATTTCCCGGTTGCAAGTAATTATCTTAGTGTTTCTAAAATCAATGCCTTTCCTGTAATCTATAATTCAAAAGGATGACATATGTCCTCTTTCATGCTGTTGTTTCGGTTGCGGCTCCGGGACCCTCGTATTAAAAAGGCCTGAGGATAAATAAGTGTAACCGGTGTCTAATGAATGTTTTTTTCTATTACACGGGTCAAATAAATGATCTGTGGGTTTCTAAAAACAATGCCTTTACTGTAATCTTTTATTCAAAAGGATGACATATCTCCTCTTTCATGCTGTTGTTGCGGTTGAGGCTCCGGGACCCTCGTATTAAAAAGGCCTGAGCATAAATAAGTGTCACGGGTGTGTAATCAATGTTTTTTTCTAATTTCACGGTTGCAAATAATGATCTGTGGGTTTCTAAAATCAATGCCTTTACTGTAATCTTTTATTCAAAAGGATGACATATCTCCTCTTTCATGCTGTTGTTTCGGTTGAGGCTCCGGGACCCTCGTATTAAAAAGGCCTGAGCATAAATAAGTGTCACAGGTGTGTAATCAATGTTTTTTTTCTAATTTCACGGTTGCAAATAATGATCTGTGGGTTTCTAAAATCAATGCCTTTACTGTAATCTTTTATTCAAAAGGATGACATATCTCCTCTTTCATGCTGTTGTTTCGGTTGAGGCTCCGGGACCCTCGTATTAAAAAGGCCTGAGCATAAATAAGTGTCACGGGTGTGTAATCAATGTTTTTTTCTAATTTCACGGTTGCAAATAATGATCTGTGGGTTTCTAAAATCAATGCCTTTACTGTAATCTTTTATTCAAAAGGATGACATATCTCCTCTTTCATGCTGTTGTTTCGGTTGAGGCTCCGGGACCCTCGTATTAAAAAGGCCTGAGCATAAATAAGTGTCACGGGTGTGTAATCAATGTTTTTTTCTAATTTCACGGTTGCAAATAATGATCTGTGGGTTTCTAAAATCAATGCCTTTACTGTAATCTTTTATTCAAAAGGATGACATATCTCCTCTTTCATGCTGTTGTTTCGGTTGAGGCTCCGGCACCCTCGTATTAAAAAGGCCTGAGCATAAATAAGTGTCACGGGTGTGTAATCAATGTTTTTTTCTAATTTCACGGTTGCAAATAATGATCTGTGGGTTTCTAAAATCAATGCCTTTACTGTAATCTTTTATTCAAAAGGATGACATATCTCCTCTTTCATGCTGTTGTTTCGGTTGAGGCTCCGGGACCCTCGTATTAAAAAGGCCTGAGCATAAATAAGTGTCACGGGTGTGTAATCAATGTTTTTTTCTAATTTCACGGTTGCAAATAATGATCTGTGGGTTTCTAAAATCAATGCCTTTACTGTAATCTTTTATTCAAAAGGATGACATATCTCCTCTTTCATGCTGTTGTTTCGGTTGAGGCTCCGGGACCCTCGTATTAAAAAGGCCTTAGCATAAATAAGTGTCACGGGTGTGTAATCAATGTTTTTTTCTAATTTCACGGTTGCAAATAATGATCTGTGGGTTTCTAAAATCAATGCCTTTACTGTAATCTTTTATTCAAAAGGATGACATATCTCCTCTTTCATGCTGTTGTTTCGGTTGAGGCTCCGGGACCCTCGTATTAAAAAGGCCTGAGCATAAATAAGTGTCACGGGTGTCTAATCAATGTTTTTTTCTAATTTCACGGTTGCAAATAATGATCTGTGGGTTTCTAAAATCAATGCCTTTACTGTAATCTTTTATTCAAAAGGATGACATATCTCCTCTTTCATGCTGTTGTTTCGGTTGAGGCTCCGGGACCCTCGTATTAAAAAGGCCTGAGCATAAATAAGTGTCACGGGTGTGTAATCAATGTTTTTTTCTAATTTCACGGTTGCAAATAATGATCTGTGGGTTTCTAAAATCAATGCCTTTACTGTAATCTTTTATTCAAAAGGATGACATATCTCCTCTTTCATGCTGTTGTTTCGGTTGAGGCTCCGGGACCCTCGTATTAAAAAGGCCTTAGCATAAATAAGTGTCACGGGTGTGTAATCAATGTTTTTTTCTAATTTCACGGTTGCAAATAATGATCTGTGGGTTTCTAAAATCAATGCCTTTACTGTAATCTTTTATTCAAAAGGATGACATATCTCCTCTTTCATGCTGTTGTTTCGGTTGAGGCTCCGGGACCCTCGTATTAAAAAGGCCTGAGCATAAATAAGTGTCACGGGTGTGTAATCAATGTTTTTTTCTAATTTCACGGTTGCAAATAATGATCTGTGGGTTTCTAAAATCAATGCCTTTACTGTAATCTTTTATTCAAAAGGATGACATATCTCCTCTTTCATGCTGTTGTTTCGGTTGAGGCTCCGGGACCCTCGTATTAAAAAGGCCTGAGGATAAATAAGTGTCACGGGTGTGTAATCATTGTTTTTTTCTATTTCACGGTTGCAAATAATGATCTGTGGGTTTCTAAAATCAATGCCTTTACTGTAATCTTTTATTCAAAGGATGACATATCTCCTCTTTCATGCTGTTGTTTCGGTTGAGGCTCCGGGACACTCGTATTAAAAAGGCCTGAGCACGGGGGCGGAGCTAGCCTTTAGAAAGCATGGACGCGTTTTCTAACAGCTCCAGAACACTGCCTTAAACATCTGTCTCTACTGAAGATCACTACCTGTTTAACTTCTAAAATTTTATCTACAAGCCACTGCGGTCTTTAGATGCGAACAGCCCAGCGATTTTGAAGATCTGGAGCCACAATACAACATTCCTGTATGAAGCGGTCCTGATAGAGCGACGCACCAGGCAGCCTTTGCAGGCCTAGCACTCCAACGCAACGGAAACTACCCTCACAATTCATAATACCCCTCACACAAGCATGGAGTATTTGGATGGATGGGAAAGCAATGCCATACAGCACAGTGACTCGCACTTCTCAGACCTAAAACAAAGTTTCCTAGCGCTGATGGAGCTGGCCGAACAACTGCCGCAAACTACTCTAGCAGCACCGGATCTTAAATTTCAAGGAGCTTTGCCCGCTACCGTTATTGCCTACCATACTTGCGGAAGAGATGAGTTTGGGGATCGAGAGGCATCATGTACAGGTCGAGAGCCGCTACTCGCTGGTAACTCTGACTACGTGATGTTTTCTTCCAGCGGACTTGAGGCCTCTTTGTTTAAAACTGTGGTCGACCCTAAGGACTGCTCTACTTTCTCAATGGCAGATATCACATCACATATGGTCCCTCTTAGATGGATCGGTCACTTCATTGTGGAAATGGCTGATTCCCTCCTTGCTGGATCCTGGGACTTACAGCAGCCTCGAAGATATGTGACTATCATGCCCCTATACTGTTCAGATCGCCATAGGTCTGGAGTTGGTTAAGATGCACGCCATTATCCATTGGCAATCTTTCTTGCCCCCTTTTCACAATATGTTTATCTCATATAATTAATAATATCTCTACGAAGTTGAATGTTCACATTGCTCACTTGAGCTGTCATTTTTGGCTGTTATGTAACTGTTATGTGCTATTTGCTTACTGTTTTCAATTTAAAGGTCTCATCTACCTTCATATGCTACAGAGCTGGAACCTACATATACCTGGCCTGAGACACTACCCTCATATGGGGTAACATAAGAAAGGCACCAGTTACTCCCTCTCTAGTCTGAAAAACACAAATACATCTTGCATATGCCCACTTATTGGATTTTCTAATATCTCGAGAATTGGCATATTTTGTATCTTATATTACAGGGGGCTGTAGCATTTATTTTAAAGGCACAATATTGCTATTAGATCTGGCATATCGCTGTCTGTATATCATTTTATGTTTTCATGTATATGCCTGCTCTGGTGACAGTTCGCCTCAAGTTAAGTGGTATAATAGTAGGCACATTTCATGATCCAATACCAGCAGACCTCTCTACATGCATTTTCTTAGTCCTGCACCTAGCTTAACCCCTTTGTTATCTCCAATTTAAGGATATACTCTACATTGCTCTCAAACTATTCAGGCTCATATTAAAGGTTTCCAGCTATTATTTACATGCTCAAGCCTGAAACTTAGTATCTGTGTCTCTTAGGAATAGAGTTTCTCTCCCTAATGTACACATCCTCCCACATAATCCACATCCCTCCCTCACGTATATTCCCCCAGGTAAAGTTAGAGGCCCCTCAAAGACTTAATTTAGCATCTACTCACCAAGCACATAACCTTGATCCCTCCTCATAACACACCATGAAGCCTAACAAAACCCCATATAGCAAACTTCACCTTAATATCTCTCCCCCCACACTAAAGTCTACAATAGGCATATACATGTTCACCCTATATACCTTATTTTATTTGCTAGCTTTAAACAATTTTGCTGATATATAAACCCCTCCTTCACACAATAGATATTGAATTTCATGAACCACACACTAGATCCAACCGTTAGGTACGTACTGACACTGCACAGTTTAACTATTAGCCCCCACAATTCCCACCACACCTTAGAAATTAGAACTTCTGTGACACCTACACTTCACCCATTTCTGCCATATTTAGACCCAGTACAACTCAACAGATACAAGTCAGTATTATTCTAGTGTATACCCTGTGGAGCTACCCTATATGCCCAAGCCTTTTTTAGATTGGTTTACTTTTAGGTACAGAAGGTACCACTTTGATATTACCAAACAATGCTCTCAATTTCAGAGACGCATTCTATCTACTGCAGTTTTTCTATACATGTACTAATACATGGTGCTGGGCTGTGTCAGCTGGGAAAGCACGGTCCAGCATATACATTTTTATTCTTTTACTTATATAAACATGTAGGCTTTAACCACAAGGCGCTGGACATATGATGTGTTCTAAGTTATGAGATAATTTAACTATATTGGTTTAAAGTATATGTGAAGTAACTGACAGTATATATGGTCCTGAAGATATTTCCCTCACAGCTATCTATATACTTTGGCCGTGATATATTATGCCCATCTCCTCCCTTGGTGTCCTATATGTCAGTCCTGTTGCAGCTTGAGAATGTTTGAAATGTCCATGCAAGTGACTCGCTTATCTCTCTTTAAGTACCCCACTGAGTGGATGCTAGAGATTTTACAATACCTCCTCATAAATGTCACTTATTTCATGTTGAGAATTGTATGTTTTGCAGCTGGCGGTTCCTTTTTTCATCTACTTACACATTTGTTTTATATGTGAAGTTTGCTGTTATGTCTTAAACTACCTTAAGGGAAAATTTTCAATTGTGATCCCACTCTATCTATAGCTCCCTTTAAAGGGACAGTCAACACCAGAATTTTTGTTGTTTTAAAAGATAAATAATCCCTTTATTACCCATTCCCCAGTTTTGCATAACCAACACAGTTATATTAATACACTTTTTACTGCTGTGACTATCTTGTATCTAAGCATCTCCTGACCGCCCCTAATCACATGACTTTTAGTTATTATCTATTGACTTGCATTTTAGCCAATTAGTGCAGTGTCTGCCACAACCCACGGGCGTGATCACAATGCTATCTATATGGTTTACCTGAACTACTCTCCCCTGTTGTGAAAAGCAAATACAAAACCATGTGATTAGAGGCGGCCTTCAAGGGCTTAGAAATTATCATATGAGCCTTCCTAGGTTTGCTCTCAACTAGAATACCAAGAGAACAAAGCAAAATTGTTGATAAAAGTAAATTGGAAAGTTGTTTAAAATTACATGCCCTATTTGAAAAATAAAAGTTTTTTTTGGCCTTGACTGTCCCTTTAAGCTTGTATGTAAGGGACACATAGCTTTTTCAGGTCATTGCTTTCTCAGTCATTCACCACCTTCACCTGACCCCTCTCCTCCCTTTCCCGCCGGCATTTACTACCTGCGGGTCATATCCCTACTCCTTTTACCCGCACCGCCTATAGTTGGCACCTCCCCAGGAGAGGGGCTTGTGTAATAGTCCCTTACCTTTAGTACATATATATATAAATGTCCCCCCCTGTTTATATCCTTTCTGGGAAGCTACCCTTACTTTCACATGCCCTAGCTTTAATTTACTAGAGGCGTAGATTAAGAATAACCCCTCTAGGAGTGTACTCAAAAGCCCTGTGATCCAACTCCATTCCATTTTAAATAGCCCTGTAGTCTGTACTTCCATAACATTTCAACTGGCTCCGCCCCCCCCTTTTCCACTCCATCACGAGCGGCTTGTGCCCGCTGTATTTCCCCCCCCACACACACACACACTTAGGCCTACGGGAGGCCTGACAAAAGCCAGCTCCCTATCTCTCACTATTTTTAGCTTATATAATACCCCTTATCTTGGAGTAGGGACCACTTGTTACCTGTTTTAAAAAAATCGAGGCTTCATTCCTATATGGTCCAGTCACACATATTTCATATATACTGCTCTACATCTCATATTCAAGGTTATAAAAGTAGTACTATAGCTTTTGTCAACTGTTGTCCTCTTATTCTCGTCCTGGATGTATTCCATGTCATTGACTCTTCCTTTTATATAAATATGGAACTGCTCTGGACTAGATACTATTATAACAAATATCACATTAGCGCACCAATGTTTTAATCCTTGTATACCTTCTTTGTGTGAAATGTATTAGTTTCTCTATTGTTTTTGTTCTGTGCCTGGACATACTCTTTATTGTGATGATTCCACTCAATGTCTCAATAAAAAATTATTTCCAAAAAAAAAAAAAAAAAAAGGCCTGAGCATAAATAAGTGTCACGGGTGTCTAATCAATGTTTTTTTCTAATTTCACGGTTGCAAATAATGATCTGTGGGTTTCTAAAATCAATGCCTTTACTGTAATCTTTTATTCAAAAGGATGACATATCTCCTCTTTCATGCTGTTGTTTCATTTGAGGCTCCGGGACCCTCGTATTAAAAAGGCCTGAGGATAAATAATTGTGTAACGGGTATCTAATGAATGTTTTTTTTTATTTCACGGGTCATATAAATGATCTCTGGGATTCTAAAATCAATGCCTTTCCTGTAA
This sequence comes from Bombina bombina, assembly GCF_027579735.1. NCBI lineage: Eukaryota > Metazoa > Chordata > Amphibia > Anura > Bombinatoridae > Bombina > Bombina bombina. The sequence goes on along the minus strand of NC_069499.1, from coordinate 836,422,792 downwards.
TCTATTATTCAAAAGGATGACAGTACTACCAAAATACAGCCAATGAAGGGCCTTAGGAAGACTGAGCCAAGGTTGGATTGTAGTATTTGATTAGGCTAATCATGATGGCCATGTAGACCACCACCACCGAGAGTCCTGGAAGTAACAGGGATGAGATGAAAGAGCTAAGAATAGTAGAACTTGAAACAACAGAGTTAGCCATGGGTGTTAGTGCAAAACCGCTTGGCTTTTTTTTGGCTTTGGGTGCGGCTATTCATGCAGGCCATATAGAGCTGACAACATTCGGTGTCGTATCAGCTATTAAACTAATAAGAACAACACTACCAAAATACAGCCAATGAAGGGCCTTAGGAAGACTGAGCCAAGGTTGGATTGTAGTATTTAGTTAGGCTAATCATGATGGCCATGTAGACCACCACCACCAAGAGTCCTGGAAGTAACAGGGATGATGAGATGAAAGAGCTGAGAATAGTAGAACTTGAAACAACAGAGTTAGCCATGGGTGTTAGTGCAAAACCGCTTGGCTTTTTTTTGGCTTTGGGTGCGGCTATTCATGCAGGCCATATAGAGCTGACAACATTCGGTGTCGTATCAGCTATTAAACTAATAAGAACAGTACTACCAAAATACAGCCAATGAAGGGCCTTAGGAAGACTGAGCCAAGGTTGGATTGTAGTATTTGGTTAGGCTAATCATGATGGCCATGTAGACCACCACCACCGAGAGTCCTGGAAGTAACAGGGATGAGATGAAAGAGCTAAGAATAGTAGAACTTGAAACAACAGAGTTAGCCATGGGTGTTAGTGCAAAACCGCTTGGCTTTTTTTTGGCTTTGGGTGCGGCTATTCATGCAGGCCATATAGAGCTGCCACCATTCGGTGTCGTATCAGCTATTAAACTAATAAGAACAGTACTACCAAAATACAGCCAATGAAGGGCCTTAGGAAGACTGAGCCAAGGTTGGATTGTATTATTTGGTTAGGCTAATCATGATGGCCATGTAGACCACCACCACCGAGAGTCCTGGAAGTAACAAGGATGATGAGATGAAAGTGCTAAGAATAGTACTACTTGAAACAACAGAGTTAGCCATGGGTGTTAATCCAAGACCGCTTGGATTTATTTTTGTATTGGGTGCGGCTAATTATGCAGGCCATATAGAGCTGCCACCATTCGGTGTTGTATCAGCTATAAAAATAATAAGAACTGTACTATCAATATACAGACAATAAAGGGCCTATGAAGACTGAGCAAAGGTTGGATTGTAGTATTTTGTTCGGCTAATCATGATGGCCATGTAGACCGCCCGTAACAGGGATGAAAGTGCTAAGAATAGTACTAATTGAAACAACCGAGTTAGCCATGGGTGTCAGTCTAAGACCACTCTGCTTTTTTTTGGGTTTGGGTGCAACTAATCATGAAGGCCAGATAGACCTGCCACCATTTGGTGTTGTAACAGGTATGAAAGAACAGTACTACTTAACACAACCTACTTACCATGGGTCCCAGAGCATATGTTTGGTTGTTATATTTTGTAAGGGTAATCATGCAGGCCATATAGACCTCCACCGATAGGGTGAGTATGAGTAACAGCTATTAAAATGCAAAGGACATTACTAATTAACACAACATAGTTACCATGGGTCGCATGACCAAGAGCAGATGTCTTTTGTATGGGTAATCATCCAGGCCGTATAGACCTCACCAAATAGGGGGAGTTACAGAGATTAAAGTGCTAAGAATGGTAGTACTTAAAACACAACCTAGTTAAAATAGGTAGCAGACCACATGTCTTATTATTATAATTTTTCAGGGTAATCTGGCAGGCCATATAGAACTCCCCCGATAGGGGGGGGGGAACAGGGATTAAAGTGCTAAGAAAAGTACTAATTAACACAAGCTAGTTGGGTCCAAGAACGCATGTTTGATTATTAGAATTTATTAGGGTAATTATATATCTAACAAATCTATCTATTTCTCTTCTATCGATTCTATCTAACTATCAATCTATGTATATCTATCTATCCTATCTATCACTATCAATCTATCTTCTGTCCTGGATGTTTTGAGACAGCCACTTTGGGAATGTTAGTTGATTTAGACCCATTATGGCTTAAAAGCAGACTCTGCATCAACTATGTAATTTTCCATGGGAGTTTTGCCAGGGATCCCCCTCCAGCATGCAACAGTCCAGGTGTTAGTACCCTTGAAACAACTTTTCCATCACTATTGTGGCCAGGAAGAGTCCTTGTAGGTTTTAAAGTTCGCCTGCCTATTGAATTCAATGGCGGTTCGCACGTTCGCGAACAATACCGGAAGTTCGAGTCCGCCGTTCGCGAACCGAAAATTTTAGGTTCGCGACATCACTATGGAGGAACTGTTCCAGAGCTTGATTAAACCATTCCGCAGCCCCATTGGATTGAGGGTGATATGCCGAGGAGAAGGAGAGCTGGATCCCCATTTGAGCACAAAAGGAACGCCAAAATCTGGAGACAAACTGGCTACCCTGGTCCGACACTATCTCCTTGGGTAACCCATGTAAATGGAAGATCTCATAGGCAAGAATTGAAGCAAGCTCCTGAGCGGTAGGCAACTTCTTCAAGGGAATGCAATGTGACATAGGTTGAAGAAGACCCACAGGAAGACTTTGAGGAGTCTTATTCTGTGCACAAACTGAGCAGGAGGCAACATACGCAGCAACATCAGAATGAAGATTTGGCCACCAGTATTGTCGAGTGACAGACCAAATCATGTGGTTCTTGCCTGGGTCACCTGCGGCTTTAGGATAGTGGCAAGTGTGCAAAAGTTTAGTTCGAAAATTCTCAGGAACAAAACACTTACCACTAGGTTTCTCATGAGGTGCATTGGTTTATTCAGCCAGGATCTCCTCCCCCAAGGGAGAAGACAAATTATTACGTATGGTAGCCAAAATATGGTCTGGCGGAATAACTGGAGTAGGTACAGACTCCTCCTTGGAGGTGAAAATTGTCAAGAGACGGCATCAGCCCTAACATTCTTACTACCAGGCAGGTAGGAGACCACATAATTAAACCGAGACAAAAATAACGCTCATCTGGCCTGTCGGGCAACAAACGTATTGCTTCAGATAGATAAGTTAAATTCTTGTGGTCAGTAAGAATGAGCACTGGCACGCTAGTACCCTCGAGAAGATGCCTCCATTCTTTGAGTGCCAAAATTATGGCCAGTAATTCCCTGTCACCAATTTCATAATTGCACTCCGTTGGAGACAATTTCTTTGAGAAAAAACCACACGGATGCAAGGAACCATCATGTGTAGGACGTTGAGACAAGAGGGCACCTACTCCAGTCTCAAACGCATCAACCTCAAGAACAAAAGGCAGGACAGGGTTAGGATGAGCCAGAACTGGAGCAGCAGCAAAGGCAGTCTTAAGACTATCAAAGGCCTTAATGGCAGTAGGTGACCAATGGAGTGGATCATTCTCTTTACGGGTCACGTCTGTGATAGGTTTGACCAAGGAAGAAAAGTTTTTAATAATCTTTCTATAGTAATTGGCAAACCCCAAAAAACATTGAATAGACCAAAGACCAACTGGGTGAGGCCACTGCAGAACTGCAGATAACTTATCAGGATCCATGGAGAACCCTGCAACAGAGATAACATAACCTAGGAAGGTTACTTGAGTCTGATGGAACTCACATTTCTCAAGTTTACAAAACAGGCCGTTGTCACATAGTCTCTGAAGAACCCATGTAACATCAGAACGATGAGCATCAAGTGTGGGTGAGTGTATGAGGATGTCATCTAAGTACACCACAACACACTGTTGCAACATATCTCGTAGGACATCATTAATAAATTCCTGAAAAACAGCAGGGGCATTACATAGGCCAAAGGGCATTACAAGATACTCATAATGCTCGCTCCTGGTGTTAAATGCTGTTTTCCCTTCGTGGCCCTCCTTGATCCTAACGAGATTGTACGCTCCTCTCAAATCAAGTTTAGTAAAGACCGTAGCTCCCTTGAGGCGGTCAAAGAGTTCCGTAATGAGCGGAATAGGGTAAGCATTCTTAATGGTAAGACGATTAAAGACCCCTATAATCAATGCATGGTCTTAACTCGCCACCCTTTTTCTTCACAAAGAAGAAGCCAGCCCCTGCAGGAGAGCAGGATTTGCGGATGATCTCCCACGACAGAGCATCAGAAACATACTCCTCCATAGTACAATTCTCTGCAACAGACAGAGGGTAAACCAGGCCCCAAGGAGGAATGGCTCTGGGTTGCAGGTCTATGGCACAATTGTAAGACTGGTGAGGGGGCAACGTATCGGCATGTACCTTGTCAAAAATGTCTAGGAACTCTTGGTACTCCTCTGGCAATTGAGATACTGAAGAAGTGCACAAGACTTTAACTTGTTTCCGAAGAGAAGTGGAAATACATTGCGGAGACCCCAGCAAAATTTCAGACCTGCGACAGTCGAGACTTGGATTGTGCTTTTGGAACCAGGGATAACCCAGAACAACCGGAAAATGTGGAGAGTTTATCACCTGGAACTGGAGGGTTTCAAAATGGAGAGCCCCAACAGCCATGGATAACGGATCAGTTATGTGAGTAACGAGTGCGGGCTGAAGGGGCCTGCCATCAATGGCCTCAATAGCAAGCGGAACGGACCGAGACAAAACAGGAATGGAGTGCTTTGATACAAAAGCACTGTCAATGAAATAGCCTGCAGCACCGGAGTCAACAAGAGCCTGGGTGACTATGGAGGAGTCCACCCAGGAAAGGACAACCGTGACCAAAGGTTTCTCCTTTAGTGGTTCCGGGGACAAGGATAAACCACCCAAGGTCTGCCCCCAACAGGACTTTAGGTGTGAGCGTTTCCCGGCCGTGTAGGACAAGACTTCAAAAGGTGGCCCTGTAACCCACAATAGAGGCAGAGCCCCTCCCTCCTCCTAAAGGCCCTCTCCGCCGCGGAGAGACATGTGAATCCCAACTAAATTGGCTCAGCAGTACCTGGTGACTCAGGACCAGGAGGCATTGGAAAAGAGGGAGGCATGGGTGGGAACGAACACGTAGGAGACAACGGTATAGGAGGCTTCCGCAAGCGCTCCTTGAAAGATGCCTCTCACTTAGTCTGATGTCAATTAGGATAAAAAAAGACACCAATGCCTCGAGATCTTCTGGTAAATCTTTGGCAGCAACTTCTTCTTTAATCGCATCAGAGAGCCCATGAAAGAAGGCAGCAACAAGGGCTTCATTGTTCCAACCTAACTCTGCGACAAGCATACGGAACTCAATGGCATACTGAGCAACAGATCTTGTACCTTGCTGAATGGACATGAGTCATTTAGCAGCAGAGGAGGTGCGAGCCAGAACATCAAATACCTCTCGAAAGGAGGCCACAAATTCAGGGTAATTCGAAATCACAGGTTTATTAGTCTCCCACAAGGGATTAGCCCAGGCAAGAGCTGTGTCAGAGAGTAACGAGATGAGAAATCCCACCTTAGCTCTGTCAGAGGGAAAACGCCTGAGGTAACATTTCAAAGTACATGCCCACCTGGTTCAAAAACCCTCTGCACTGATTAGGATCGCCTCCATATCGCTGGGGTAGAGGTGCAGAACCGGACATTCTCCTGGCAGGACTAGGTGCATCAGCGGTTCCACAAGTCAAACAACAAGCCAGGAATCAAAACCACCATGAAAATTTCTATGTAGGAACATATATTGAATATGGTAAAATTTTAAGATAAAGATGTGATTTATTTATTTATATGTGATTTATTTATTTTTTATACATACCAATGCCACAATGGTTACCCCATAAAGCGTATAAGTTAAGGGTTAATAGTTCTTAACATCAAACACATGGTGAAGTTGAGGAACCCCATTGGCTGACAATGTACCCAATTACAAGAAGGTTCAGTGTATTTAAATTAGGAAATGAATGAAACAAGCATCTTGATAAAGGCCCCTGGCGGCTGAAACGCGTAGAGATTAGCTTGCTCTGGACACTTACTATTTGAATGACCTCCAGCTTTTAAGATTTATTCTACTTTACGGTAGGGCAGGTACATTGAGCTATATCCAAAAAATAGGAATAGACTCCATATGTGTAATCCCTGTCCCATGATCCGTAATTATCCACTCTGAATAATCTTAAACCAGTCTGGTATGTTTAAAACAAAGGTTTGAAAGGTTGGAAAGCTGTTTGTTATCGTAGCACACCTGGACTATGTAAACGGATCACTGCTGTCAGTTGGAAACCGGAACTACAAATTAAACAAGACAGATACTTTGTAACAGCGGCTGTCTTCCAAACCGCAGACTGAATTGTACAAAGTCGGGGAACGGATCCTGCAAGTGGACACGGCAATAAGGTTGTACAATAAAGAAGATAAGGTTGTACAATTAAGGAGAAATATCTTTTTGGCATTTAGTCAAACCAAACACATATAAATGATATATTGTGGAAACCCTTAAAATACACTGGGACTGATAATAACTATTGAAAATTGTAAACAGATACAGATGTACCACGCTAATGCTGTCAGATATGTCAATGTAAATCTTTGATTTATGTACCTAACGAAAAGTATATTTGTACATAACTTTTCAGATGCCGGCATCCAATAGGAATAGATTCCTATTTTAAATATATTTTAGTCATTTTTAGATTGTTTTTATATGTTAGACTGATTATATGAGCTGTAAATATTTAGTTTTGTGCCACATTAAATCCATTTTTTCTACAACAGAATCTGTTATTCGTTAGACACCACATTTGTTTACACCTGGTCATAGGGCCCTGCAGGTCAGCATATAATAACCCATTGTGGCTGAGATAAACTCCCTGCTTAGTCCCACAGCCCAGTTTTTGGATAAGGTTTTATCCCCTATGGTTACTCAAGGAAAATCATATATTAGGGACACAGGTCACTTCATTGAATGTATCTCTAAGTTTAAATCACTGGGAGATGATGTTATTCTTTCCACATGGGATGTAAATTCTTTATATACTGTCATACCGCATAGTATGGGGATTAATTGTATTAGCAATACACTAGCCAAGAATGGCCAACATAGTCGACAACAACAAGAATGGCTTATCCAGTTGTTGGACCTGGTATTGACCAATAACTTCTTTTTGCATGACAAGCAGTTTTACATGCAAAAGAATGGGACGGCTATGGGGTCCAATGTGGCCCCAGCCTATGCCTGTTTGGTCATGGACCACATTGAAGAAAGAGTAGTTTACAATGACCCCTTGTTCAAGGAGCATTGTCAGGGGTGGTTCCGCTACATAGATGATCTGTTCATCGTGTGGCGGGGCCCCCCTGAAAAATTAAGGGATCTCCAGATCAACATTGAGAATGCTGTTCCTTTCCTAAAATTCAGCTGCAAACATGATTGCCACAAGGTGGAGTTTCTGGACACTACTGTCCTCAAACAGAATGGGTCCTTAACTACTGATTTATTTGTGAAGCCCACAGACCGTAATACCTTATTGCATCGTACCAGTTTTCACCCCCCTAAGGTGTTTGACAGTGTCCAAAAATCCCAATTAATGAGGGTGGACAGAATAGTCACAGACCCCCAAAAGAAAACAGCCAGATTTGCCGAGATGAAAAATAAATTTATCCAAAGGGGTTATGATAGTCAGCAATTAGATATAGTAGAACAATCTATTAAAAGTCCCCATAAGTCACATACTATATCTGCTCATAAAAGAATTAATTTTGTCACATCTTATAACACCATGAGCCAAAAAGTGTTCAATATTATCAAGAGGAATTGGCCTTTACTTAAGGAAGCTTGTCCAGAAATTGAAGAATTCCAGATTATCCCTAGAGCAGCTTATCGTAGGGGTAAGACCATAGGTAAAAGGCTGGTTAATGCCATGTCTAGTTCAGATGCCACTAGAAGAGGAGATCAGAGATTCCTTGGTAAACCGAAGGAGGGCACATTCCCCTGCCTAGGTTGTGGCCAATGTGGAAATGTCATAAAGGGTGGTAGCATCTCTCATCCATACACAGGGGAAAAATTCTCAATTAAAGGGTATTACACATGTAATTCTACACATGTGGTGTATGCATTAAAGTGCCCATGTGGGCTATTATATGTTGGCGAAATGACCCAACGGGTCAAGGACCGCATATGCCAACATAAATCCACGATTAGAAATGAGAAAACTGCTAACCTCCCTGTACCTGCACATTTCATTGAGAAAGACCACCAAATCAACCAGCTCAGATACATGGTAATAGACCAGGCCCCGACACACATTAGAGGGGGTGATAGGATTAAGGACCTCCTATATAGGGAGGCCAGATGGATCTGGAAGTTAGATACTATGCACCCAAGGGATTAAATAGGGAATTTGATTTACTTCCTTTTATTTAAGGCCTTTGTTCATTTTGTTTTTGTTCTAGTTGATCAATACACTATGGATATTTTACATGTAGCCAAATATTTAGCCATATAGCATAGTTTATATAGCAACTTGCTGCATCTGTTTTTAAATGGAGTCTTTTTCACATGAGGTTCTGAAGGGGTTAAAATTTTGACTATGTGAGAATTACTCACTTATTTGTTAGGTCAGGTGAGACCTTAACAGGTGTGTGACCCCTCCCTCTGAGTTTGTGATTGGTCTCCTATGTACATAAATGTGTGTTTTTTCTTCATATATGTTAGCTTGATAAAGGGGCAGGAGCCCCGAAACGTTGCTCTGTAATAAAGGCACTGTTGCCATTTTTTGAGTGCCACCAGTGTGTTGTTTTATTATGTTTAAAACAAAGGTTTGAAAGGTTGGAAAGCTGTTTGTTATCGTAGCACACCTGGACTACGTAAACGGATCACTGCTGTCAGTTGGAAACCGGAACTACAAATTAAGCAAGACAGATACTTTGTAACAGCGGCTGTCTTCCAAACCGCAGACTGAATTGTACAAAGTCGGGGAACGGATCCTGCAAGTGGACACGGCAATAAGGTTGTACAATAAAGAAGATAAGGTTGTACAATTAAGGAGAAATATCTTTTTGGCATTTAGTCAAACCAAACACATATAAATGATATATTGTGGAAACCCTTAAAATACACTGGGACTGATAATAACTATTGAAAATTGTAAACAGATACAGATGTACCACGCTAATGCTGTCAGATATGTCAATGTAAATCTTTGATTTATGTACCTAACGAAAAGTATATTTGTACATAACTTTTCAGATGCCGGCATCCAATAGGAATAGATTCCTATTTTAAATATATTTTAGTCATTTTTAGATTGTTTTTATATGTTAGACTGATTATATGAGCTGTAAATATTTAGTTTTGTGCCACATTAAATCCATTTTTTCTACAACAGAATCTGTTATTCGTTAGACACCACATTTGTTTACACCTGGTCATAGGGCCCTGCAGGTCAGCATATAATAACTACAACTGTTGATTAACCCTTGTATGTCTAGAACACCCTCTAGTACTACATTTCACCACACTGAGCTATATATTAATATATTTCACATATCGCATGTCTCAGATTTTTAGGATTATTACAAAGATTATATTATCATCATTAGATAGAAGGTCTAATACAGAGTAACATCGCAACATATATAAGTACCAGATATACCCCACATTCTCTTGGCTTACAGCGCTATCCCAACCTCTCTACTCTATCAGTATATTTAAGGTGATTTTTAAAGGTTATATCACCTACTTTGGGACTAGCAATAAGAGATAGAGTGTAGTATCTTTGTATTCCTTTTACTCCAAACCTTATATTCTTAGATCCACTCACTACTTTTATATTTTATATTTTTACATTGTCTTTTCACAGTTTTATTGTCTATTTTCAAATAAGGAAATTATTTAAAGTCGTTTGTTGATTGGGAATATCGGAATTTAGTATAAATAGTATATACACACTATCACATTAGTATATAAAATATTAGTAAAGTTTGGACAAATTTATAATAAATCTATATCAATCACTCACAGGAATGGACATATTTACCCATAGAGACCTAATAATAAAAAATATCTCTATGAACACAAATGCTGAGATTGAAGATAGCATAGGAACTAATAATATGGAGGATATTTATTTAGATCTGGAAAATATCCTTTCAAAAGAAATTAAACATGTCCTAGAAATTAAATATATACAGAACTATATTGATCTACAAATGGTGCCAAGAGGCCTCAGACTAAAAAAGGATTGTACCTTCATGTTACCAGACTCACTATCAATAGAATGGTTTGAAGTTTTGGAAACAGCTTCAATAAATCTGATGAATATCATAGTTAAAGCAAGAAATATGCAGCTAACAAAAATAAAAAAAGAGATAGAAATATTGAAAAATAAACTTAATAATACAGAAAGTAAAGAGGAATATAAAGACACACAAATAGAAATCATTAGGAGAATCTCTGAGTTAAAGGAGAACATCACCATACAGAAAAATGCAAAATTCAAGAGACATATAAAAGATTATAAGAAGGAAGATGAGGACTCTACTAAAATTGAGGATCCAATATGGACTGAGCAAGAAAACATTAGTGATGAAAACACTAATGAGGATACTAATACAGAAAACCCAAGTAAAGAGCTTGTACATATATTCAGTAAAAATAAAAATACCAACAAAACAAAGAAAAATCAACAAAACCACACACCACAAACATATAATACAACTATAACAGAAATAACAGAAATAACAGAAATCAGAATAGACAAAATCAGACAGGAAGAGGATATTACAATAGAAATAATTGGAGAGAAGAAACAAATACATTTGAAAAAACATTTAGAAACAGAAATTGGCATATGAAACAACAAGACAAACAATACACCTCCCCTCTTAGAGCACAAAACAGATACCAAAATGGAAACTCAGAAACATTCATAGAGAGATATAATACGAAACCAAATAACACAAGACAATATCATAATTTTCAGGAAAACGGAGAACAAAATTTTAATCATAATATAGAACAAAATTATAATCATTATAATAGAGAACAAAATTATAATCATTATAATAGAGAACACCAGTACTATCAAGAACCCAAGTATGAAAACAGATTCAATGATAGACATTATGATAGACATTTTAATAATGACAGACATCTAGAACATTCATATAGAGATGATCCAGATAATTTGCATTATCAGAAACAGAATCAGAACTGTAACTGTACAGAATAGATTTACGTCACTAAGACAAGCACAAAGTCCTAAGAGACAGTATCCAAACAGAAAACAATCAAACTTTACAACATCAGAAACAACTACATCTGGCCTACATTTTTTAGAAGAAACCCCCGCAAGACTGGGGACCTCAAGAGATTTCCCAGATACAGTAAAACCACAAAGAAACCAGCAAGGGAAATGAAGACTAGAGGTAGAAAACAATAAAAAGATAGAAATAGATGAGAAAAAAGTAGGCATATTCAATATAAGTAAAGTAACTTTAAATAAGAATCAGGAAAAAGTGTTGAACAAGGGTTTAACCTTTGCTCCCTCATGCAAACTTAATAAGTTTGAAACCCTTATCAATATAAATCAATACATCCGTGAATTAATGATAAAAAGATATTTTTAAAAAAACCCTATACAGAACAGAAATGTACAAGATGACAAAAAATACATTCACACTAACTTAAAATTAAAATCTACCTTTTACCCTACACAAGAAAAAAGCGAACATAATAAACTTTTTGAACAAAATATTAAAAGAGATCTAGAACTACTTGACCAAACAAAACCTATTAAAAATAATCTGAGTAGGAAAGAAATTCAAACACTAAAAGAACTACAAAATAACAAAGAAATAATAATAAAACCAGTGGACAAAGGTGGGGGGATAGTGATAATGGATCAAACATACTATGTCGAAGAAGCAAATAGAATACTACAAGATAAATCAACATATGTGAAACTCAAACAAAATCCTATAAAACAACAAGGAGATAAATTAGGAAACATACTTAAAAATGCAAAAGATATAGGAATCCTTAATGACTCAGAATTCGAATTTACATATATACCTTATCCAAAACCCCCCCCATTTTACTTCTTACCAAAAGTCCATAAAAACTTACAAAAACCTCCAAGTCATTCCATAATTTCTGGGATAGAGTCCTTAACATAAAATCTGTCTCAGTACATAGATTACTACCTACAGAAGTATGTCACCTCACTACCAGCCTACCTAAGAGACTCCACATATTTCTTAAATAAAATTAAAGATATAGAATGGCTTGATAGCTACGTTCTAGTAACATGCGATGTCAATTCACTGTACACTAACATATCCCACCAAATAGGACAAAATGATGTAAAACTATTCTTAGACAGAGATAGAGACCTACCCACTAGTCAAAATAAATTTATTATGGAATGTATTAATTTCATTCTTCAAAATAATAGCTTCTTTTTTAACAATGAGATATACCTACAAATTAAAGGGACTGCAATGGGCACAAGGTTCGCCCCCAGTTATGCAAATCTATTCATGGGCCATTTTGAAGAAGAAAACATCTATAAAGGCCCATAGGGGCGAACCTTGTGCTCTATTGCAGGTATATAGATGATATATTTATTATTTGGCAAGGAGATATAGAACTATTGGACACCTTTATGGTAGATATCAATACCAATGGGTTAGGGATCACCTTCACTCACGAATACAGCTGACACAAAATCCATTTCTTAGATATTGAAATAGAAATTAAAGAAAAGCAATTACATACTAAAAACTACTTCAAAACTATTGATGCCAATAACTATACACATTTCGAAAGCTGCCATCTTAGGCAATGGAAATCAAATATTCCGAAAGGGCAGTACATGAGAATTAGGAAAAACTGCTCTTCAAATGAAAGTTATCAATCTCAATCACAAATACTAACTGCAAGATTTGTAGAAAAAGGCTATGATAACAGCACAGTAGAAAAAATACAACAAGAAGTAGCTCTAATAGATAGGAATACATTATTAACAAAAAAGGAAAAAGAGGATAAAATGAGGAATCAAGATGAGTTTTTTATACCGTTCATAACCGAATTTAGTTCACAACATTTTGAAATGAAAAGAATACTAAAAAGACACTGGCATCTAATTAAACAGGACCACATACTAGGGAAAAGAGTAAGAAATCAACCAGATATGATCTTTAAAAGGGCAAAAAAACTCAAAAAGATACTATCACCTATTGAATACAAAGAGAAAAAAAACAATAACTGATGGAAATCTTAATGGAAATAAACTAAAAGGTTTTTATTATTGTATTGCATGTAAATCATGTAAATTCAGTAACAAAATGAAAGAGATAAAATCACCAAATACTGGGATGTGTATAAAGATTAACCAATTGATAAAATGTACTGACAAAAATATAATTTATTGTATAAGATGCTCATGCAATTTATTCTATTTTGGGCAAACAAGTAGGATGTTAAGGGACAGAATACGTGAGCACATTCTAAAAATAGAGCATGAATCAACAGAAACAAATTTATATTCTCACTTCAAAGAAACACACTCAGGTAATCTAAAAGACTTCAAATACTGGGGTGTTAAAAAACTACAGTTAGGAATAAGAGGAGGAAACATGAACACACTACTCATAAAAAAAGAAGCAGAATGTATATTCAATTTCAAAACCCTCTATCCATATGGGTTAAATTCTGAACTAGACCTAAATATGCTAATATAAAAATTATATTAATTACAAATCTAATGAAATTAAAATGCCTAGTATTATCAAAATGATCAGTATCACTTTCAAAACATATATGTAGCACATGCAAGGACAGGATAGTTGTACTAACAATAGGGTATAAACTATAAATGAATCACTGGGACATGAAGGTAGATATCTTTATAAATCTGGGACCTTTTAGACCTACAGAAATTTACCACTCAAATCTATTGAAAGAGAAGAAAAATGACTATAAATACACAACATAACACATAGGACTTGTAACAAAGTGGAGAATAATTTAACACTAGGTTGAATGACACCTTTGCCACAATTGGCAATAGAAGCACAGAAATAAATTTCAAGACACTTTGGAAAAAGAAAAAAAAATATTAATGCACCATTTTTCACATTGACATAAGTGGAAGCACAATCACAAAATATCGACCAATATTGAGACTTCTAAAGATACTTAACTAACTCACTAGGTCACAGAATATATAGAACTCACAATGTAAAAGGCACACTAATGTAGAAGGAAATGTGTAATATAAAATATAATAAGTATAATGAGTACACTATAAACATATTCCAAATACACTTTAGAAATATATGGAATATAAATCAAAGTAAAGAATCCTCACTGTTACACACCTCTATAGGTGATAATTTGCATTCTGTATTAGGTCCTCACAACACAAACAGACAAACACATTGAGTTTAGAATAGGTTAATACCATAAACAATAGAAAACTAGAAAGGTTATTTTCTAATTATATATATATATATATATATATATATATACACATATATATAATTTTTTTCTATCCTTCTATCTTTTATTTCTTATTTTTCCTTCATCTTTTCCCTCATATGTTGAAATAACAATAGTATCCCTATTAAGCGTAGAAATAAAAGGTTGATCTCTTACCACATACCTCATAGGATTAGAATAAGGAGCCATACAATTAGATACTGCTAAAGTTAAAACAACACTGCTAAAGTTAAAACAACGCTACTTAATATAAGTCGATGCAGCTCTGAGATTTGTAAAAACAAAAATGTGTAAGAAATAAAATCCAAAGAATTGAATAGTATATACACAACAAAAGTAAAAAGCAAGGGTTAATATTCACCACATTTATCACAATGAAAAAATCAACATCGTTACTCACTTCTGAAAGCTACCATTAAGCTGCACAGCAGAAACAGTTTAAACGTAGACCACCGTGAAAATTTCTATGTAGGAACATATATTGAATACGGTAACATTTTAAGATAAAGATGTGATTTATTTATTTATATGTGATTTATTTATTTATTTTTTATACATACCAATGCCACAATGGTTACCCCATAAAGTGTATAAGTTAAGGGTTAATAGTTCTTAACATCAAACACATGATGAAGTTGAGGAACCCCATTGGCTGACAACGTACCCAATTACAAGAAGGTTCAGAGTATTTAAATTAGGAAATGAATGAAACAAGCATCTTGATAAAGGCCCCTGGCGGCTGAAACGCGTAGAGATTAGCTTGCTCTGGACACTTACTATTTGAATCACCTCCAGCTGGTAAGATTTATTCTACTTTACGGTAGGGCAGGTACATTGAGCTATATCCAAAAATTAGGAATAGACTCCATATGTGTAATCCCTGTCCCATGACCCGTAATTATCCACTCTGAATAATCTTAAACCAGTCTGGTATGCTTAAAACAGAGGTTTGAAAGGTTGGAAAGCTGTTTGTTATCGTAGCACACCTGGACTACGTAAACGGATCACTGCGATCACTGCTGTCAGTTGGAAACCGGAACTACAAATTAAACAAGACAGATACTTTGTAACAGGGGCTGTCTTCCAAACCGCAGACTGAATTGTACAAAGTCGGGGAATGGATCCTGCAAGTGGACACGGCAATAAGGTTGTACAATAAAGAAGATAAGGTTGTACAATTAAGGAGAAATATCTTTTTGGCATTTAGTCAAACCAAACACATATAAATGATATATTGTGGAAACCCTTAAAATACACTGGGACTGATAATAACTATTGAAAATTGTAAACAGATACAGATGTACAACTCTAATGCTGTCAGATACGTTAATCTAAATCTTTGATTTATGTACCTAACGAAAAGTATATTTGTACATAACTTTTCAGATGCCGGCATCCAATAGGAATAGATTCCTATTTTAAATATATTTTAGTCATTTTTTAGATTGTTTTTATATGTTAGACTGATTATATGAGCTGTAAATATTTAGTTTTGTGCCACATTAAATCCATTTTTTCTACAACAGAATCTGTTATTCGTTAGACACCACATTTGTTTACACCTGGTCATAGGGCCCTGCAGATCAGCATATAATAACTACAACTGTTGATTAACCCTTGTATGTCTAGAACACCCTCTAGTACTACATTTCACCACACTGAGCTATATATTAATATATTTCACATATCGCATGTCTCAGATTTTTAGGATTATTACAAAGATTATATTATCATCATTAGATAGAAGGTCTAATACAAAGTAACATCGCAACTTATATAAGTACCAGATATACCCCACATTCTCTTGGCTTACAGCGCTATCCCAACCTCTCTACTCTATCAAAGCCCAAACCTCACCTTTGTTTTCTTAATGCAGACACATTACTCAACAAAAGCAACTGATCTTATAGGTATTTCCGTGTGCTTATTGCAAAGTTTATAGTTACCGGTGGGTTGGCATCTTCACTTGCTCCATTTACATGCGGTTCGTCGGGAGAGCACAAACAATTTTTACAGCGTTGTAGCTTAGTTCGTCAACTCGTGGCTGTGACGTCAGCAGTGACTCCTCAATAAATATAATGTAGGTGTCAGCGATGTTGGGGGCAGCAGATTAGGGGTTAAAATTTTTATTTTAGTATTTGCGATACGGGAGGGCCTCGGTTTAGGGGTTAATAGGTAGTTTATGGGTGTAGTGTACTTTTTAGCACTTTAGTTATGAGTTTTAAGCTACAGCGTTGTACCATAAAACTCATAACTACTGACTTTTAAATGCGTTAGGACTCTTGACAGGATAGGGTATACCGCTCACTTTTTGGCCTCCCAGGGCCTCCCAGCGCTATGAAAGTCCCATAGAAAAAAGACTTTACGAAGTTTACGTAAGTCGTTTTACGGTAAGGCCAAAGAAGTGTGCAGTGACCCTAAACCTTCAAGACTCGTAATACCAGCGGGCGTAAAAAAGCAGCGTTAAGAGTAAGACCTCTTAATGCTGCTTTTTTACCCTAACGCACAACTCGTAATCTATCCAAAAGAAAATAAGTTTATTATGGATGTGCTCAGGAAAGCCCATCCATATGGGATGGTATATATATATATATATATATATATATATATATATATACATATAAATCTCAATAGATTATTGGTATCTATAATACTGTTTGCCACTGGGTTTCTCATGCCTCTTTCCAGTCTATCTTATCCCCCGTCTGATAATGCAGTGTGTTTCACACTAAATTACAGATTCATTATAGGTAAGGTTTTCCCCTCTTTCATGGTATTTTGTCTAATAAAGAGGTGGTGTAAGCTTTGTCCCTGTGCCTAGGTTGCGTTTACTGTGCACTTTCCTAACCCTCTTTGAAAGGTGGCAGCTTGCTGCTGGTGAACCAGAGTACCGGGAAGGGCGATGGTATGCAGGACTCTGACAAGCGTCTGTCCTTCTTTGGACTTATAAGTCCCAGTTAAAGTCATGATTAGAGGAATGTGTAAGGGCTACACTCATAGCTGGTTCCCTGGTAATCCTGGTCATGTCATGCAGGCTGCTCCTTGTGGCCTATGGGGTTACTTCAGATTGCAAGTTTTGCTCTGATATAGGCCTTATTGGTGGGCGGAGACATTGCACCCTGTCGTTGGCAGTGTTTTTGCACCATTTCAGCTCCAGATTCTCTACTCAATAGTCCAATGGGAGAGCGGTATTGACATGGTTCGGTTGGTCCGGAGGTTGTAAAACACCCTAAACTGGGCCTTCAAGGGGGCAGTTGTGTGCGTTGGGACTAGTTATCCCGCTGTGCTGTTCACAATATCTGATTCCATTGCAATGGACAACTCCATAGAGAGTCTGGTGGAATCTTCTTCAGCGGGTTCCATTACCAATAATAGATGTTTGCCTTGTAGTTTAGTCACTGTGAAAGGGATGTCTAGGTTTTATGTGAAACAGCTCCAGATCCTACTGGAAAGGGTTTTGTCTACCCTGGAAGTCCAGGTGACTGTGTCGTCTGGGATGGGACAAGTCTTCAGTCCGGATTCGGGGTCTGGCCCTAGACCAAGGACTCTCAATGTTTTCAATGTTTCTCCATTATTGATACAATCATTTCTAAGTAGAGAGAAGGACCAGAATGTTCTTTTGTTTCTTCTGAGACTTTCAAGAGATGCAAAGGCGTGGAACAGTGTCCCTTCCATAGATAGTACTATATCCTCTACAACTAAACTCTGGGATGTCCAGACTAAAATGACCTCTGGAGGAGGGAGGTTTGGAGGGATATTTCAGGGTGCTGTCTCTTCAGTCTGGCGCTTTGTGTCAGCCAGCAGTGTGTATCACTGCTGTCACAAAGGCAGCCAAGTCCTAGTGTAAATTGATAGTAAATAAGATTCAGGTGGCTCCCCTGGATAAGATCCAAGATCAGGTCTGCTTTCCGGGGTTAGCTAATGCTTAAGTCTGGGAACCTATCTTACAGGTTGTTCTCCTCAATGCTAAGAACTCTGACATTGCGGCCCTGGCTAGACAAGTTCTGTAGCTTATGTAATGACCAGAGGATAACGCACCTGAGTCTGGCATTTTACCCTTGCCCGTTACGGGAAGGACCTTGTTTGGTCAGACCTTGAGTGCCCCCATCAACACAGTCAAGTGTGGCAGTGTGTTTTCCTGGAGGTACATCAGTCTTTATTTCATAGGACATCCAGAAAGTCTCCCAGCAGGGCTTAGGACTGGGCAGCCAAAGACTCGTCCTGAGGCCACTAGTGAGGGGGTGTAGTAACTGGTATACTTTTGTATTAAGGGTTTGAAATATTTGAAAAAAGTAGATGGCAGGCATTTTTAAAATCCCTAAACTCATTCCTTTTACCAGTAAATGGTTGGGGATAATGAACATGTAGTTCTGGGCTTTCAGCACTTTTACTAGGCAAGCAGTCTTTTAGTAAAGCTCTCAATGCAGCAGTTTCTGCTTGCACTTCAGTTAACCCTTTATTTAAATAATCTAGTTTTTTATATATATTGGTTAACTCATTCTTTACTTCCTGAGGATTCATGTTAGGTTGTTATATAAATAAACCCTTATTTTTAGGCCTGAATATTATGTAGTAACTGGTATACTTTTGTTTTAAGGGTTTGAAATATAACAAAAAATCCCTCAATAAATAAGGGATGTGTTTCTCCTTTGTAAACTAAGCAGGTAATGGTAGTTTAAATTACCTGAATAGCTACAGTGAGATTGTTGCTTTTGAAATCTTTTTGTAGATTATAAGATATAAGTTTGAAACAACTGAGTTGGTATAACTTTAGTCAGGTAGATTTAATATATTCATTGAGATAGCAGTTCAGAGGTATTGAAGTCAAAACCTGTCTTCACGCACACACACAGTCATTCTAAAATATATACAGTTCCAAGCAATCCAAAACACACAATCAATATAGCAAATGTGGAAGTTCCAATCTTTACTGATAGTAGTGAGCGGAGCTTGATGCGGTTTTATATAGCACAACTTATACTGAAATAAGGAAGGTAAATATAATATTGCTGCACATAGTAAGTCAGATCAAACGTGAGGCAATATGAGGATACAAAGCAAGGTAAGTCTTATCCGGATATACAACATACAATACCCCACAAGGATCCGATAAGAGCAGAGCGGAGCTGTGACCGCCGATGGCGGTGAGAAGCTGTGTGTGCGCGGCTTGGTTTCCGGAACGCTGAGGATGTAGATCCGGATGCGTATGAATTTGAAGACGAAGTCAGGTAGAAAATCCTCAAGGGAATCTGCTGTAGTTACAATTTAGCCAGTAGGAGAGGCACAAGGAAGCAAACGTAACAGTGAGCTTCAATATTCAGGCAATGAGTGTTGGTAGTTACTTCCCTATAAAGGAATGTTAATTAGGTGGGAGGGGATAATCCTAAAAGGAATATCACAGATCCCCCCAGTCAAGGAATCACCCCAGGGGATTCTATCCGAGGCTTCTCCGGGTAGCGACGATGAAAAGCAGTAACCAGACGAGGTGCATGTATCTCAGTAAACCTTTGCCAAGAATTTTCCTCCGGACCATAACCTTTCCACTTTATTAAATATTCCAGCTTATGCCGTCTTACTCTGGAATCAAGAATAGACTCAACTTCAAATTCTTCCTGATTCTCCACCAAGATAGGTGGGGGTCTTAGGTTAATACCGTGATGTTCTGTAGAAGAATAAGGTTTAATGAGAGACACATGAAATGTGGAATGAATTTTATAAGAATCAGGCAAAATGAGTCTAACTGCATTCTGGTTAACGATCTTATCAATAGTAAAAGGTCCTAAAAATTGATTGGCAAGTTTTTTGCATGGTATCTGCAACTTGAGGTTCCTGATGGATAGTAGAACTTGATCACCAATTTGGTAAGTGGGACTTGGACTATGATGATGATCATAGTTACGTTTTTGATAGTCTTTTGCCTTCGAGAGAGAATCCTTCAATTGATCTAACCTTTCTTGTAAAGAATTGGTGAATTCTGTGGCACTAGGTGAGTTTACTTCTTTTCTAGAAAGAGATACGGTATTGGGATTGAATCCATAAGTAGCAAAGAAAGGTGACATTTTAAGAGAAGTGGAAACAGAATTATTGTAAGAAAATTCTGCCATGGGGATATAATCAAACCAATCATCTTGTAAGTAGGCAATGAAACACCTAAGATATTGTTCAAGGGTTTGATTCGTTCTTTCTGTAAGTCCATTTGTTTGGGGATGGAATGCAGTAGTGTATCTACTATCTACTTTTAGTAATGTGCATAAGGATTTCCAAAAAGAAGAGGTGAATTGTGTACCTCTGTCCGTAATTATTACGGTGGGTAATCCATGTAATCTTACAATTTGATTCAAAAAGGCTGTAGCTGTTGCGAGAGCGGAAGGCAAACCTTTCATGGGTATAAAATGAGCCAGACGTGTTAGATGATCTATTACAACTAGTATGGAAGTGTAATGTTGAGAGTTAGGGAGATCAACAATAAAATCCATAGATATGGTCTTCCATGGTTTATCTGGGATAGGCAGAGGTCTTAAGAGGCCTATTGGCTTTTTATGGGAGATCTTGTTTCTAGCACAAACATCACAGTTTGTTATGTATAGGTAAATGGTGTGATTCATCCCAGGCCACCAGAAATTTCTTCTAGTTAATTCTATGGTTTTTTGAATACCCAGGTGTCCAGCTAAAGTTCCATCATGGGTTTGTTTAAGGATAGTGTTCCTTAGAGATTCAGGAATGAACAACTTCCTTTTGTAATAATATAGTCCCGTTTGTGGATCTTTGTCACAAGATCCAGGTATGTTAGGGTCTTTATTTAGAACCTCAAGTATTTCCTGTTCTAGAGGAGATATAACTCCTATGAATCTTTCCTCAGGGATTACAAACTCAGGGTCATCAGACAGATCTTTTTCATACATTCTAGATAAGGCGTCTGCCTTGATATTGAGTTTCCCTGGTTTATATGTAATTAAAAAATTAAAGCGGTCTAAAAAGATGGACCAACGGACCTGTCGTGAATTAAGTGTTTTACTTTTCTTTAAGTATTCTAAGTTCTTGTGATCAGTGAAAATTATGAAAGGGAGATTTGAACCTTCAAGGAGATGTCTCCAATGTTCTAGTGAACATTTTATTGCCAATAACTCTTTATCTCCTATAGTATAGTTCTTTTCAGCAGTAGTGAGCATTCTTGAATAAAAAGCTATAGGATGGTTTTCTGTTTTATCTTTATTCTTTTGTGAAAGAATTGCCCCAATACCAGTATTTGAGGCGTCTACTTCAAGAATAAATTGTGAATCAAAGTTGGGTAATGTTAAAACTGGTGCATTAATGAATTGATTCTTTAGAGTCTCAAAAGATAATTGAGCTTCTTTGGTCCAAGTAAATCTCTGTTTCTTACTTGTTAGTTGTGTTAACGGTTTCACAATTAGTGAAAAATCTTTAATAAAGCGACGATAAAAATTTGAGAACCCAATGAACCTTTGTAGAGCTTTAACAGTTGTGGGGACTGGCCAATTTACAATTGCAGAAACCTTTTCTGGATCCATCATGATTTTATTTGGTGTTATAATATAACCCAAGAACTTAATTTCTTGAACGTGGAAAGAACATTTTTCAAGCTTAGCGTATAGTTTGTGTTCTTTTAACCTAGTAAGCACCCATCGTACATGTTTCTCATGATCTTGCAATGTTTTAGAATAAATAAGGATGTCATCCAGATAAATTATAACACATACATCCAATAAATCTCAAAAGATTTCATTAATAAAATGTTGGAATGTAGCGGGCGCATTACTTAAGCCGAAAGGCATCACGTTGTATTGATACAGCCCATAACGTGTTCTAAACGCTGTTTTCCATTCATCACCTTGTTTGATTCTAATTAAATTATAAGCACCCTTCAAATCAAGTTTAGAATAGATGGTGGCGCCATGTAAGCGTTCAAGAAGCTCAGGAATTAAGGGTAGTGGATAT
Source organism: Bombina bombina (assembly GCF_027579735.1). Lineage (NCBI taxonomy): Eukaryota > Metazoa > Chordata > Amphibia > Anura > Bombinatoridae > Bombina > Bombina bombina. The sequence continues at coordinate 836,400,375 of NC_069499.1, read as the reverse complement.
CTGTTCTTTAAAGTAATATCATTTAGTGCTCTGTAGTCAATAATAGGACGTATTGTCCCATCCTTGTTTTTTTTTTTTTTTTTTTAAATATGTTTTATTGAAAAACTCAAGCTTTTTATACAACATGTAAAATTTTCACAAATATGTTTTCCAATCTTTACTTTTTTTTTTTTTTTCCCCCTTTCCCCCCTCCAACTTCTCAGCGTTGTCCTTGGCAGCTTGTGCCATTGTTGCAGATACTGCTAAGTTTCGCAGTTCCATTATAGAGTCTGAGTCCGTATAGGCCTTGTAGCCTGGCAAACATAATCGATAATACTTGGTAAAGAAACTAGCTTGTGTTTAAACAAATATAAAGTTTCATATGAAAAGTAAAACAGTGTGTGACCTCTGCGTGGCACCATGAAAAGGAAAAGGGGTCATAGGTTCACCTGTGGAAGGATTTTTACATGCAATTGCTTCTGCACAGTTTGTGGTCCCTTGTTTCTCGGGTCTGTCATTGTGTGTTACGCGTTTTTGTGTCTTATCCCTACTTAGCCAGTAGGTAGATGTGTTATGTAAGTGGTCGCGTCTTTTGTCCTGAGATGTAGTGTGTCTGCGTTGTCTATTATCAGTGGTCGGTGTCGCGCTGTTTCCATTGTTGCAACATTAGGTCATGTATGTCTGCTGTGCCATGCTGTATGTGGTGGTACCTCTCTAACTGCAGTAGTGTGTTTACTTGATTTTCCCATTCCTCTATGGATGGTATCGTCTTTGTTTTCCAATACTTTGGGATAAGCATTTTGGCACTATTCAACATGATTAGGAGTAAAGCCTTGCTCTGCTTAGTCTCTAGCTTAGGTAGTGATAGAAATAGGATCGTCTTTGGGCTGTTTTGTAACGGTTTCCCTATTATGTGTGCAATCTGTAGGAAGACATCCACCCAGTACTTGTCAAGTTTGTGGCATGACCACCAGATGTGTGTTGGTGTGCCCTCTTCACCGCAGTCTCTCCAGCAGCTGTCTTATAAATGCAATGCAACCTACTAGGTGTAAGGTACCATCTTGATATAAATTTATAGCTTGCCTCTTGTACTCGTATAGAGACTGAGGCTTTCTTGGTAATTTGGAACGCGGTGTACCACTCTGTATTCTCTATCTCCATTTGTAATTCTTTTTCCCATGCCTTCACATATGTGGGGAGTGTGTTGGCATCCTCCAATATTAGTAATTTATATGTCAGTGAGATGGCATGAGACATGGGGGTAACTCGGGTGCACAGGGTTTCAAAGACCGTTTTCTGTCTTGTAAATGAGCCCCTAGAATGGTGTGTTGCAAGGAAGTGATTGATCTGTGAGTGTGCTAACCAATTCAGATGTGCCCCCAGTGCTGTCTCTTGAATGTCTGCTAGTGGTGCGAGTTTGCCTCCTTCCAAAAGGGAGGAGATCGTCATGTCACCAAAGGAAGACCCTGGTTCTATGTCCCTTGGTTTGTAGTTCCAGGGTATTTCGGGGTTCTGGTATAACGGGGTTAATGGTGCATGGATGGAAGAAATATTTGTGGAGGTGCGTTGAAGTTTATCCCAATGTGAGTAAAAATCTATTAGTAATGGGTATGTGGATGTGGCTTTGGATCTGTGTTTCTCTGGGGCCCACGCCTGAAGACCTGCATTTCTTGTATTAAGGATGTCACAGTCCAGTTGTACCCACTTCTTGTTGGGATCGTTATGGCACCAGTCTAATAGTCTTTGTAATATGGTGGCTTGTTTGTAAGTGGGAATGTTTGGAACTCCCAGACCTCCTCTGTCTCTTGGGAGGTATAGGGTTCTCTTTGCTATCCTTGGCCTAATGTTTCCCCATATGTAATGTTCCAGTATACTTTGTAGTTTATGTAGGTAATTTGTTGGCAGTGGAATTGGGGTAGTCTGGAGTAGATATAATATCCTCGGGACTACGTTCATTTTGATAACGTTAATTCTCCCTATCCACGAAATTGTCTTCTTTTTCCAATTAGAAAGATCTGACACCAGGTTGTGTTCTAGTGCCTTGTAGTTGGCTTGAAATAGTACCTGTGGGTCTGGTGATAAGTGTATGCCTAAGTATCTCATTGTTGTCTGTTGTGTGCGAAGTGGGCAGTCTTGTAGTATCTCGGATAAAGAGTCGGGGTCATATGTAATATTTAATAGTTCAGACTTAGTTGTGTTAAGATGAAAATTTGATACCCGTCCGTAGTCACCGAACACCTTCAGGGCTCTGGGCATGGAGGTTTCCGTTTTCGTCAATGTAAGTAGGACATCGTCTGCGTAGAGTGCGAGTTTGTGTTCGTTCAAGTTTATAGAGACCCCTGATATCAACGTGTCCTCTCTTATTCTCTGCGCCAGTACCTCTATAGTTATGGCGAAGAGAATTGGTGAGAGGGGGCAGCCTTGTCTCGTGCCATTGTGAATGTAGAACCTGTCGGATAGTAGACCGTTTACTTTGACACGCGCTGTTGGGCATTCATATAGTGTGAAGATTTGGGAGATAATGGAGTTGCTGAATTTCATTTTATGTAGAACCGCTTTTAGAAAAAGCCAATGTACCCTGTCAAAGGCTTTCTCTGCGTCTGTCGACACAAAGATTGACGGAATTTTGTGTTGCTGGACATAGTTCATTAATTGCAGTGCCTTTAAGGTGTTGTCCCTCGCCTCCCTTCCGGGGACAAAACCCACTTGGTGCGGATTAATCTATGTGGGCAGATACTTATTAATTCTATTGGCCAGAATCTTAGCAAATATTTTAATATCACAGTTTAAGAGGGAAATGGGGCGGAAATTTTCTGGTTTGTTTGGGTTTTTGCCTGGTTTAGGCAAGACTGTGATATAAGCCTCTAACATGTTGTCTGAAAAACCCCCCTCCTTTAGTAATGAGTTAAATAGGGATATTAGTGGTGATATAAGATGGTGTATGAAGGTTTTATAGTATTTAATACCCAGGCCGTCCGGTCCTGGGCTCTTGCCGTTTGGCATGGACTTAATGGCAGCTACAATTTCATCTTTTGTAATTGGTATATCTAAAGCCCCGGCGCTTTCTGTGTCAAGAGTGGGTAGGGTCACCCCTTCCAGATAATTGTCTATCTCTCGTAGGTCACAGTCATTGTGTATGTTGTATAGTTTTTCGTAGTACTGTCTGAATGTCTCCGCTATTTGTATACTGTCTCTGTGCATATCTCCCGTTGAGTCCGCTAATTCGTGTACATGGGTTGTTAGTTGCTGGCGTTTTAACGCCTTGGCAAGTGAGGACCCTGATTTGTTATTTACGTCAAAGTATTTTTGTTGTAGTATCACAGCTTTGTGTTGGTATTCCTTGATGTAATGGTTGTTAAGTTCGTGCCTTGCTTTGGTTAAATTTTTTAGATATATTGTGGAGGTCGGGTGTTGTTTATGTTGTGTCTCCCAGTATCTTATTTGAGAGAGGGTGGAGTTCACGAACTGTCTGTCATTTTTTATTTTTCTCGCTTTGTGTTTGATAAATTCCCCCCTGATTACACATTTGTGCGCTTCCCATGTCGTTGCCGTTGATGTGTCTGTGGGTGTGTTTTCCCTGAAGAAGTGTCCCAGTGTTTCGTCAACGTCCATCTGGATTAATGGGTTAGCTAGAGCAGTTTCGTCAAGCCTCCACATAAAGGGATGTGGTGGTATGCTTGGCCATTTGATCATGCACTTTACTGGTGCGTGATCAGACCATGTTATTGGTAAAATTTCAGCTTTTTCCACCATAGTCAATCCTATCTGGTCGGTCACTATGTAGTCAATTCTAGTGTAAGTATGGTGTGGGTGTGAGTAGAATGTGAAGTCTGAGGCGTCTGGGTGTTCTGTTCTCCAGATGTCATGTGTCTTTAGCATTTGCAGTTGGGAGTTAATGGATTTTATGACTTTCATCGGTGTGCTTGTCCTCCCTGTCGATGTGTCTCGTGAGGGGTCTAGTGGCAGGTTAAAGTCACCCGCAATAAACAATACCCCTTTCATATGTTCCAGTAGTAACTGTGTGATCTGTCTAAAAACTAGGTGCTGTCCCTGATTGGGTAGGTAGATATTAACCAGTGTAACATATGTGTTGAAGAGGAGCCCTGTCACTATCAGATATGTCCCTTTGGTATCCTTGATGACATGTTTCGGTTGGAAAAGTACAGTATTTTTGAGGAATATACCTACTCCTCCTTTCTTATTTGGCCCTGAGGCCAGGAAGGAGGTCTTATATTGGTTGTTCATGTACTTGGGTTCCCTCCCCTTTTTAAAATGCGTCTCTTGTATAAAGAGTATGTCCCCTTTGGTTTTGTGCAGCTGGTGAAACGCTATTGACCGTTTTTCAGGGCTGTTAAAGCCCTTGGCATTTATAGATACTAGTGAGAGAGGTTGCCCCTGTGTGTTTCTCTGATCTGTCATGTTCTTCTTCCCGCCTATCTGATGTGTGTGGGTCAATTCTATGTGGGAGCTTTCGTCTGTGTATGTGGGGTGTATAGTACCTTTTTGTAATGTGTACCTGTAGTCGGGTCCAAGTCTGGTATTTAGATGCGTTTACTTCGTGGAAATGAGAGGTCGGTAGTTCGTGTAAGCAGAGTTGTTGCGTCTATGCGGGTAGTATGCAGTGAAAGGAAGCTCAGTTGGTGCCACAGGTGAACCTAAAATAAATTGGTATGAGGTTAACTTGTAATGCAACAATGAATTAACAACAGGGCAACAGTATTAATCAACAAACAGTAATAACAAGCTGAAATGAAATAACAAGATAGGGCTATATCCCTACCCCTAAGCCCGATAGTTCAAACATTAATATAGTATATACGACCTTTAGCCATTTTTGACCATTATGAGTCCTTTCATGTCGGCTCGTGCCCTCTATCTGATTGCTTGCAGGATTCCATTAAGTGTGGGCACGCGCTCGGCACGTTGGTTCTTTTTTCAGTTTCTGTCCTTGACTTTCTCTCTGAGGGTGACAGGGATCTGATGCGTGTTCTTGGAGTTGTCCCATTTTCTTCATCTGTATGCTCTGGGTGTGGAATGTTAATTCGTAGGGTTTCGCAGAAATGTGGTAGGTCTTCCCTGGTTTTATACACCGCAGTGGTGCCGTCCCTTGTAGCGATGATGCTGACTGGGAATCCCCACCTATAGGGTATCCTCTGTGATCTTAGAGCAATGGTAATATAGCTGAGATCTCTTCTTTTTTGCAGAGTTGTTGGACTCAGATCAGCAAAAATCTGTATGCGGATGCCCGCGTGTGTAAAGTCCTGTTTTTGTCTGGCATATCTGAGGATATCTTCCTTGTCTTTAAAATGCAGGAGTTTGAGAATGACATCCCTAGGTGGTGCTTTAGGTGGGGGTTTGGCTCTTAGGGCTCGATGAGCTCTTTCTATTTGGACCTCAGGTGCGCTACTGTCCCCTTTAAGGGTCCGGAAAAGATCTTGTAGGCAGCCCTCCAGGGCCGCTGGTTGTATAGTTTCAGGGATGCCCCGTATCCGGAGGTTGTTCCTCCTACCTCTGTTATCTAGGTCCTCCACTTTCTCCCAAAGTTGGTGTATGGTCTCCTCTTGTTCATATGCCAAACGTGAGATGTGTTCAATGTCATTATGTGTTGTATTGTGGCTCTCCTCTAAATTTGTTACTCTTTGAGTCACCCTTGTCAGGTCACGTTTCAGCTCAGTATACCAGGTTTTAACTTCTGACATGATCTCTTTTACATCCTCTTTAGTGCACAAAGGCTTTAAATCTTCTTTTGTGAGACCAGGAGAGTGCGTTGGATGTGATGGCAATGTTTGCATGTCCTCTGTTGGTGCAGGGGCTTTTGGGTTAGATGTAGCTATAGGAGTCTGCGATTCTAAAGGTTTTAAATATTGCTGCAGCATTTTTGTATTTGTAACACTATCAGATTTGCCTTGCTTGCGTGCTGGCATGTCTTTAATATTTAATGCAGTGGAGTAGGGAGCAGGCCTTATTAGTTATGTGTCAGTCTCAGCTTTTGTGTCCCCAGAGTGGGTATGTCTGGTTTAGGGATGTATAACAGTAGTAATAAAGCTGCCAAGTTATTGTGAAGCACTTTCTTTGTATTTCCTTAGATATTCTCCCCTCTGGATCAGGTTGCACTATATCTCTGGTGTTAGCTATGTATTTACTATTGTGCAAGCAGTAATAGTTTTGGTCTTGTGAGTTCTGTGCACCTGTGTGAAAAATATCCCTCTTGGCAGAGTTTAGGATCTGTGGTAGCAGCTGTTGCTTTATGCAGTCTCTTGCAGTGATTAGTGCTAGGATACAGCTTATGTTCGTATAGCTTATAATGTCTCTGTGATATGCTTAGGCCCCCTTTTCATTTACTGTCCATATGCAGCACTTCTATTCCTGCTCTTCTCTTTTTTGTACTGCTGCTGCGTTTATTATCTAATTATTTGTAGTGATCTATTTTACCAGCTGTCTGGTCTCTTATGCACTTATTTTGTGAACCCTTTAGCTGGCGGTGTGGCGCTTTGCTATTATATTGATTTCACCGCGTGGTTGTGCGCGGATTTTTTGCACCCCCAGGAGCCTTTGACTTACTTGCCGCTTGTGTCAGCTCTCTGCCGTGTCCGGTCGGCGAAAACGTGTCTGTCGCTGTGTTTGGGCTTGTTGTTTTGCCCGGACTGTAAGATGGTTGCTCCCGGTCTTCTACGACCACGCCGCCTGTGGCTTAAGTACGGGAAGTCGGCCCGCCGGCTTCCCGTGGTGTTTTTCAGGTTCAGCTGTTCCCCTCTGCGGTTTGATCGGTCCCCTCGCTTCTGCTGTGGGTAAGGATTCACTGTATGCTGGTAAAAGGTCTTTGGCTAATTTTATATACCGGGCTTAGGTGGTATGGGCCTAGGAGCTATCCTCTCACACAGCCATTTTCCAGCATGGCTAAGCTCCGCCCCTGTCCCATCCTTGTTTTTAACTAAAATCATACCTGCTGCTGCAGGGGAAGTAGAATGTGAAATGAACCCTTTGCGGAGATTATCGTCTAAGTAAGCTCTTACAAAAGCTAGTTCGGTTTGAGAGAGGGGATATATTTTCCCATGTGGAACTTGTGACCCAGGTATTAGATCTATTGGACAATCGAATTCCCTGTGTGGGGGAAGACTTTCTGCCTCTTTAAGGTCAAAAACCTCTGCCAGATCCTGATAAGGTCTGGGTATCCCATTCTCAAGAGTAGCTATGGTACAGTGTGGGTAACAGGTCTTCAAACAATAAGAAGAACTTAGTGTTATTTTATTTTGAGACCAGTCTATATTTGGGTTGTGTTTTTGCAACCAGGAAAACCCCAGAATTATTGTGTGTAATGATATAGGAATTAAATCAAATGAGATATATTCAGTATGACCTTCCTTAGTGGTTAAAAGTAAAGGTATAGTGTGATGAGTTATTGGACCTTGTTGTATCAGTGAGCCATCTATTAATTTGACAAAGAGAGGTTTTGCTTTACACACAATAGGTATTTTATTATTCTTAACAAAAGTGGTATCTATGTAACTCCGTGAGGCCCCTGAATCAACCAAAGCTTTAGATTGAATGTTTCTCTGGTCCCACTGTAATGAAAAAAACAAAGTCATTTGTGTATCCAATGTTAAATTAAACAAATGAGTGCTGTGGGTTAGCTTACCCTTCTTTTGCTTCAGAAGTTGAGGACATGAAGAAACAGTATGCTCTTTATGAGCACAATAGAGACACAAATTTTCCATTCTTCTCCTGGCTTTTTCCTCTGGTGTGAGGGGACCTTTGATGACTCCAATTTCCATAGGCGTACTGGTACTAGGTCTTTCCTGAGTAGAGGTATAGTTGAAGGGACGTTTTGGTATGACATCATAACCTGCTTTTTCAGCCTTTCTTTCACGGAGTCTTCTATCTAATGTAGTACTGAGTTTTATAAGAGAGAGGAGACTGTCAGGGGCATCCAGGCGGGAGAGTTCGTCTTTTAAACTTTCTGACAATCCTAAACGAAATTGAGTACGCAAACTAATCTCATTCCATTGAGAGTCTTCTGCCCACATTTGGAATTCAGTTGTGTACTCCTCAATGGTTCTTTTTCCTTGCTTTAAGGAACGTAATTTTGTATCTGCAGTGATTTGACTGTTAGAATCCTCATATAGGTTTGTGAGTGCTCAAAAAAAATCTTGTAGTGAATCTAGGATAGGATTATTACTTTCAAAGAACCTATTGGCCCATGTTCTTGGTTCCCCTTGTAAGAAGGAAATGGTTGTGCATACTTTGATTCTCTCTGTATGATATGTACGTGGTCTTAGAGAAAAAAGTAGATGGCAGGCATTTTTAAAATCCCTAAACTCATTCCTTTTACCAGTAAATGGTTGGGGATAATGAACATGTAGTTCTGGGCTTTCAGCACTTTTACTAGGCAAGCAGTCTTTTAGTAAAGCTCTCAATGCAGCAGTTTCTGCTTGCACTTCAGTTAACCCTTTATTTAAATAATCTAGTTTTTGATATATATTGGTTAACTCATTCTTTACTTCCTGAGGATTCATGTTAGGTTGTTATATAAATAAACCCTTATTTTTAGGCCTGAATATTATGTAGTAACTGGTATACTTTTGTATTAAGGGTTTGAAATATAACAAAAAATCCCTCAATAAATAAGGGATGTGTTTCTCCTTTGTAAACTAAGCAGGTAATGGTAGTTTAAATTACCTGAATAGCTACAGTGAGATTGTTGCTTTTGAAATCTTTTTGTAGATTATAAGATATAAGTTTGAAACAACTGAGTTGGTATAACTTTAGTCAGGTAGATTTAATATATTCATTGAGATAGCAGTTCAGAGGTATTGAAGTCAAAACCTGTCTTCACGCACACACACAGTCAGGGACGGACTGAGACCAACCAGGGCCCCCGGGCAAAAGTGCGGCAGGGCCCCCCCCCTCCTCTTTGCTCCACCTACCTACCTTATCTGCCCCTCCTCTACCCTATTGCCCCTCCCATCTCCTTGCCCCTCCCATCCCATATACTCCTCCCACCTCATATACTCCTCCCACCTCATATGCCCCTCCCACCTCATTATTTCAATTGCCATATAAAGTGACAATCTTTTCTTTTTTTTTAATAAGAACTAAATATTGTAAATTAACAAGTGCTTGTGCAACAAAAAAATTTCCCCCTGCCTATATATGCACTACAATATGGAACAGAAAGTAGTGAGCATTTAAAATCACTTCTGTTTACTTGTTACTGACAGCTAGTTAATGGCAATTAATTAATTACTTAATTTGTATGTTAATGGCAGCAAAGGGCTAACATTACTTATTAGTTATCAAAAATATACATCATGGGATTAACATTTGGGCTAGGGGTGGTGCTGTTAGGTGGGACATTGTGTTACCCAACTATAATTGTGCCCATCACAGATTGTCCAGTATATTGGTGGAGGACAGCAGGAGTCTGGTTTTGAGGATACAAATAAAAAGAGTCTTTAACTTACCCTGGGTCATATGATTCTTGGTTGAAAAGAACATTTAAAAAAAGGGAGTTATATGGTCTTTCAAAGGGACAGAAAGATAAAATTATACTATCATATTACAGATACTGCATTTCATTTTAACAGTGATATTATCCCTCATCGCTGTCAGTATCACATAACAGTGATATTATCCCTCATACTGTAGCTGTCAGTAACACATAGCAGTGATATTATCCCTCATAGCTGTCAGTAATACATAGCAGTGATATTATCCCTCATAGCTGTCAGTTACACATAACAGTGATATTATCAGTCATAGCTGTCAATAACACAGCAGTGATATTATCCCTCATAGCTACCAGTAACACAAAACAGTGATATTATCCCTCAAAGCTGTCAGTAATAAATAGCAGTGATATTATCCCTCATAGCTATCAGTAAAACATAACGCTGACAGCTATGAGGGATAATATCACTGCTATGTGTTACTGAGAGCTATGAGGGATAATATTACTGTTGTGTTACTGACAGCTATGAGGGATAATATCACTAACACAAGAGTAATATTATCCCTCATAGCTCTCAGTAACACATAGCAGTGATATTATCCCTCATAGCTGTCAGTAATACATAGCAGTGATATTATCCCTCATAGCTGTCAGTAATACATAGCAGTGATATCCCTCATAGCTGTCAATAACACATAATAGTTATATTATCCCTCATAGCTGTCAGTAACACATAGCAGTGATATTATCCCTCATAGCTGTCAGTAACACATAGCAGTGATAGTACCCTCATAGCTGTCAGTAACACATAGCAGTGAATTGAAGCAGAGACATAAAGAATGGACAGGATTCCAGAGGTATATAATTTGTATCCCTCTGGGGTCCTGTCCCTTCTTTATGTCTCTGCTTCAATTCTGTAGAGCGCTGTACATTTTAAAAAATAACGAGCACAATAATTTATATATCAATCTTTTACTTGTTTAAATGTGGTTGAGGAAAATGAAGATGTAGATATATAATATATACTAAAATGTAAAGGTATAAACACTATTGAATAGATACAATGAACCATTACAACATGAAATATGAATACAAAGACATAAGACACACAAATTGCCACCAAGTGCTAAATATTTTGTAAAATGTTCCCTACAGACACATATCCAATGGTATTCCCTAATCCCTTAATGCTTCACAAAACAGCCACTAATATACGTAAACTATATAACAGTTACAGACAGTCCACATTTCTGATAACATATCTGAATTTCACTTAACAAACCTTTGCATTGCCAACCGCATTCTTCAGGGCTTCAAAAAAATAAAAAATAATGTCAACTCACAATCATCTGCACTGCCAGTGTTTTCAGTATTCACGTGAAGGCACTTGTTTCAGCTTTTTAAATTTATCTTCTGACCCTTGACAAAATTTAGTATTACATTAGCCTTTATGGCAGGCAGCTAATCATCAGAGCCAGCTTTGCTTAAAAAACCTCATTGAAAATCAAGATAGCACACATAGTTGTGGTTTAGTGGAGAGGTAGGCTCTTGATAGATTGTTATTTTCAATATATGATTTTTCCCCCTTCCCTTTTTTTTCTGTGCACCTACAATTCAATTCCTCTCCATTGCATGTGTAATAGATACTTACTTTATGTGGATTTCTGATGCATTGTAATTCAAATCCCTCTTGTTATATACATTATATTTATGTCTACACTGGCAATATGCACCTACAAAACTGTGTTTATTTGGTGATGTTTTTGAATGATTCCTTCTTCTTATGTGTGTAAGAATCTTAATAAAAATGTATTTAAAAAAAATAATAATAATCAAGATATTGGGCACAGAGGAATATATCACTTAGCAACATCAACAGACAATAAGGTATAGATGAATGACTTGTATAACTAGAGGCAATAGCTGGACATATCTGCTGTACCAGCCAGTTTATTTTGGAATTAGGTTATTCAATCCATAAAAATCCCCCAACAAAGTATTGATTGACAGCCCTGTGAATGAAAAATAATTAATGTGGATTTTTTTCTTCTTGGGGGGACTCTATGTTCTTTCACAAAGGATACAAAGGATACTGTGTGCCTAGGTCAGCATCCGTTTGAAAAAAGGAAGTGAGAAATGTATACTGTAGCATCCAGTTTGAAGATGAGGTGACTAAGAACTTTCCTCTGATGGAATCCACAGAAGTACTTTGTATACAATTTCAGCCTTGGAATTTGCTGTTTTAAACAGCTGTGGATTCCATAAGAGGAAGGTTCTCAGGCACCTCATCCTCAAACTGGATGCTACAGTATAAATTCCTCACTTCCTTTTCTCAAATGTTGGATGCTGACCTAGGCACACAGAATTTTATAATTTGTATCTTTTGTGAAAGAACAGAGTCCCCCCAACAAGAAAAAAAATCCACATTAGTTATTTGTCATTCACAGGGCTGTCAATCAATACTTTGTTGGGGGATTTTTATGGATTGAATAACCTCATTCCAAAATAAACTGACTGGCACAGCAGTTACGTCCAGCTATTGCCTCTAGTTATACAAGTCATTAATATATACCTTATTGTCTGTTGATGTTGCTAAGTAATATATTCCTTTGTGCCCAATATCTTAATTTTTTTATTTTGTTTAAATACATTTTTATTAAGATTTTCACACACATAACATTAGGAATCATTCAAAAACATTACCAGATGAACATGCCATGGTTTTGAAGGTGCATATTGCCAGTGTAGACATAAATATAATGTATATAACAAGAGGGATTTTAATTACAATGCATCAGAATAAATCCACATAAAGTAAGTATCTACTATCTATCACACTTGCAATGGGGAGGAATTGAATTGTAGGTGCACAGAAAAAAAAGGAAAGAGGGAAAATCATATATTGTAAATAACAATCTTTTAAGAGCCTACCTCAGTCTCCACTAAACCACAACTAGGTGTGATATCTTGATTTTTAAGGTTTTCAGCAAAGCTGGCTCTGATGATTAGCTGCTTGCCATAAAGGCTCATGTAATGCTAAATTGTGTCAAGGGTCAGAAGATAAATTAAAAAAGCTAAAAAAAAAAAGTGACTTCAAGTGAATACTGAAAACACTGGCATTGCAGATGATTGTGACAATTTTTTTTTTTTAAGCTGTGAAGAATGCGGTTGGCATTGCAAGGTTAATTTGTGCCAAACAGACCAGAATGCAGATTTTTCCACATTCCACAAACAGCCTGTTTGTGGATAAATCTGCCTTCTGGTGTGTTTGGCTCGAATTAACCTTGCAATGCCAACCGCATTCTTCACAGCTTAAAAAAAATTGTCACAATCATCTGCAGACTGCACAGCCACTAAGTCTAACCCCCTCCTCCCCCAGTACAAAATGCAAAAGAGTATATTTTTTTTTCCAAGACTGGTATTCCCGCCATGCCAGAAGTCTGATAGTTGGGTTCAATCACTTCACATAACATTTAATTACCTCCAGCAGCAGGGGCTTCTTCACTATCTGACATACCTGAGCTCCTTAACCTTAAGTCCTTAGTCGGCGTCGCCTCGGCCCACCTCTGGCTGGCTCAGTCCTCCTTAGCAGCTCGGCTCCTTCCTTCACGTGTGGCCACTGTCTGTCTGCTGCAGCTGCCGCCTAACCTAAGCCTCTAATGTGCGCAGTTAACATTGTGTGCGCACGGCGTGTGGAGGCGGAGCTGAGCAGCCAGACAGAGCCAGGGCAGGTGATCATTAATATGTGGACCGGATTCCAGATTTATATACACCGGCCGGTCCACATATTGCAGGGCTGGCTGCCGCTTTCTTACTTGTAACACAGGCTCCGCGCTCCAGTCTTTTGTTCCTTCCTACTTGCCATGTGACGTCACATTAACCGGCTCCTGCTTGAGCTAAGTTAGTTCATTCACTAAGTAAGTTCCTTTCCAATTCCTCCACCACCGCACCGGAGCCCCCCTACACCCCCCACCCTGCCCCACTGAAAAAAATAAAAAAAAATAATTAAAGGCAAAAAAAAATATATTTATTAATAAATAAATAAAATAGAAAAAAAAACTGCAGCAGCATCAGTATGATGCACGGGGCCCCTTTAAGAAGCCGGGCCCTCGGGCCAGGGCCGATTTGCCCGACCTGTCAGTCCGCCCCTGCACACAGTCATTCTAAAATATATACAGTTCCAAGCAATCCAAAACACACAATCAATATAGCAAATGTGGAAGTTCCAATCTTTACTGATAGTAGTGAGCGGAGCTTGATGCGGTTTTATATAGCACAACTTATACTGAAATAAGGAAGGTAAATATAATATTGCTGCACATAGTAAGTCAGATCAAACGTGAGGCAATATGAGGATACAAAGCAAGGTAAGTCTTATCCGGATATACAACATACAATACCCCACAAGGATCCGATAAGAGCAGAGCTGAGCTGTGACCGCCGATGGCGGCGAGAAGCTGTGTGTGCGCGGCTTGGTTTCCGGAACGCTGTGGATGTAGATCCGGATGCGTATGAATCTGAAGACGAAGTCAGGTAGAAAATCCTCAAGGGAATCTGCTGTAGTTACAATTTAGCCAGTAGGAGAGGCACAAGGAAGCAAATGTAACAGTGAGCTTCAATATTCAGGCAATGAGTGTTGGTAGTTACTGCCCTATAAAGGAATGTTAATTAGGTGGGAGGGGATAATCCTAAAAGGAATATCACAGGGGGTTGGCTATAACTTGGCGTCAGGTCGTGTGGGTGCAGACTTTCATTGTATCAGAAGGATTGGCCTGGTCACTCTGGGACCCCTGGGTGCTTGGAGATTATTCATCGGGGTTACAGGATCCAATCCCCCAAGGGATCATTTCTTACCATCAAAGGTTCCAGAGATTACTATAAAAAGAATGGCTCTCCGTTGTGTGGAAGACCTTATTGATATGGGAGCTGTAGTCTCTGTTCCTCCACCTGAGAGGGGGAGAGGTTTCTACTCTGCCCTCTATGAAGTTACCGAAAGGGAGGGGGTATTCCATTCTATTTTGAACCTGAAGGAACTCAACAGATCTGTACAAGTCTGATCTTTACTGGGACATAAAACAAATTGAGATAGAGACAAAATACAATAAAATGTACTTTAATTACTTTACCTTTATACTGCAGTGCCTCGCCATTAACCCTTTCTTTTAAGTTTCCGAATTGTACAGCTCTAACTCTCCTGACAAATTTCCTTCTATGGCTGCATCTATATCAACATTTGCTTTGGTAGAATGCAGAGGTGCACAGTCATTATCTGCTGGAGTATGCCTAGAAGCAAACAAGTAGCTGTGAAATACAATGCCTGTGTTTCTGAAGCTAAAAATCTATAAACTGATAAGGGGGAGTGGATCAGACTACTCCAAAAAGCATGGTAATTTTGCTTATTTTTGAAAATTATTTTAAAATACTTGCTAGCAAATTTTAAACAATTTTTTAATGCAAACAAATTTTACTTAATTAGCCCTTTTAGGATATGCACAGATCTTAACATGGTTTACGGCACTTTAAGGTGGAATCGCTAAAGTCCTTTCTTCTCCTAGCTCAGGAGGGTCAATCTATGTCAACCATTGTTTTAAAGAATGCGGTCCTCCACATTCCGATGCATAGGGATTGCATTAGTTTCTTATGGTTCTTAGGCCCTCTTTTGGCTGTTTGTTTTCAGGAAATTTCAGTAGCTTCTTACCTGGAGGATATTCTGGTTGAGGCTGCATCCTTACAGGTGGCTTAGGACCAGACCCAGAGAATTCTCTTGTGTCTTCATGTGTATGGTTGGAAGATCAACCTGAAGAAGAGTTCCCTTGTTCTGTCTACGAGGATTTGCTTTCGGTGAATGGTCATACACTCTGTCAGTATGGGAAACACATAAGACTACGCTATACCATTTGCTTGGTTTCATCAGTGACCACTTCAGTTGGGCATGCTTAGACAGTGGAATTGGGGATCATTAAGACCTGTCACAGATGGTCTACCTGGATACCCAGATGAGAGAGAGTCTTAACTGGTAGTTATCCTCCACATCTGTTAATTTAGGACTTAAAAAGAGACAAGAAGGGCACCCCCTAGTGTAGCCAATATGATAAAATGCACTCTAAAAAGATAGAACAATGGATACTCACATATCCCAAAGGCAGAGATATGCCTAGGAGAACGGGCTGAGAATTCACAGTGTCCCAGCGCACTGCACTATGCTGCGGGCTGCTCCTTTCGATTACCAACAGAGGCACGGATGATCTAGAAGAAAGCAAAATGGAAAAGGGAGCCTCCTAGTGCAGATAAACCAAACAAATGTGGCCCCAGAATCAGTTCCCGCGAATGCCCAGGGTACTCACATGCAGAAAAGCACTAACAAGTGCCAAACACACAGACTGGGCTGTTAGTAGTGGCCCAGCTCATAAATCAGGCTGTTGAAGTTATCAGGATTAGTGCTTAGCTAAAAAGACTCCAATAATTATGCTGCTTACAAAAAGTATATTAAAAGTTGTATTTATATAAAAATTAAGTAAACAAGTAAAAACAATACTACAATAAAGTAGCACCACAATGCAATACGTTTCTTGTTGACCTCTGCGCCGTTTCTTCAGGCATATAGTGCTATGCAGCAGAGTCTTATTTGAATCGTCAAACACCAATCAGATACAAGTGTAACAAAACAGGCACAGGTGTACAATTAAGGCCATAACCAATACGATACATAGTTTCACAATTTGACAGAGAGTTAACAAATTACAAACATATGTGTACATATAAATTGTCCAAAAATTATTTACGGTTACTATTTACATTAGGCTTCATATCATTCAATGAGTATATTGAACCATCGATCCTTGATCTAAATTATGGAGAGCTGTAGTGCCATATATTATAATAAAACAAACTGTGGAGGAGGGCGGAGCTTGGCCAGTCAGGAAGATGGCTGCATGATCATATAGCTCCTAAACCCTTGTTCCCCAAACCTAATTAAATCATAGGCATCAATAAAATGTTTTGCCCCTTACAGAGTTCCCTAACACACTAGGACCCAGCAATACTTAAAGCGGAGGAACCAACCTGATACAGTAAGAGATTGACAGGTCACAGCAACTGCCTCGGTAAAGTTGGCCATTACAGGAGCACAACTGCGCACACAGAGAGCCACAACAGGCTATGTGACAGAGCAGATTGGGAGTGCCCAGTGCTGGAGTATCGCATAGAAGCAGGATCAGCAGGGAGACCGGTAGCCACGGAGAAACAGCACAGAGAGTTAGCAGTGCAAAGACACGTGGCCACATAACAACAGAGGCTACGCATGGCCCAGGGGTATGACAAGGAGCAAGGATATACAGCTGCAGACTACCAACGCCAAGTAAAGATCCCTGCACAGTAAGTGACGTACACCGCACTTAAAGTTTAGACCCCTTAGCCAGAAACGAGCACGCACCATTCTAGGATAAACAGTTTACTTTATAGGCCTGCAATATAAGCCAGCAACATAACAGCAGTGAGCAGAGGAGGGAGGAAAGCTACAGGTGGTAAAACAGGATAAATCAACTCAAAGGGCATTTGGGTGCCTCTGCACAATAGGGTCCGGGAGCCTGGGGAGAAAAAAAAAGGATAGCAAGCCATATTTAACTAACCTATTACACGGACTAAAGGTCCATAAATCAACAGACACACAGGCCAACCAAATATAACCCCGTCAGCTGAGTAAATATCTACACGCAATGCTCAGATTGCACGAGAGTGGACAAAGTCTGTTAAAGCACAGATTCCCATACATTTAAAACCCCCTTGAATACAACTCTTCTGGATCAGGGAAAAATACATTTAATGCATGATCTGACCAGATTACAGTCTCATACAGCACATACTAGCTTACAAAAAATGCCAGGTCGTAAGCTCAACAAGCCAGACAACACCCCATGCTCCAGGATGCTTCAGCAGTATCTGAAACTGCTTGATCCACCACCAGACACCTCACTAGTGGTATCCAATAATGACACGCAGCAGGTCAACACCGCAGAGACACCCCCTCTGGCCCCCTGCAACCCCGGACTCACAAAAGAAGATCTACGGCCACTCTGTACAAAGAATGACCTCAAAGAAATAGTGACAGAAGTCAAGAACTGGTATGGGGACCTGAAGAGAGACCTATCCCGAGTGACACAAAGAGTCACCAACCTGGAGGAGAATCATAATATTATGGACTCTGACATTCAGCATATGTCACGACTGGCCTACAACTAAGATGAGACCATACACCACCTTCTAGAAAAAGGTCAAGGACCTAGACAACAGGGGCAGAAGAAACAACTTAAGAATACAGGGCATTTCAGAGTCCATACAACCAGTGGCACTGGAGGGGTGCTTACAAGATCTATTTAGAACGGTTAAAGGAGATAACAGCGCACCAGAATTGGTGTTTGAAAGAGCCCATAGAGCACTGCGGGCGAAACCCCCTCCCAAGGTTCCTCCAAGAGACGTGATAATTAAATTGCTGCACTTTAAGGATAAGGAGGAGATCTTGCGACATGCCAGAATGAAACAAGACATTACACATGTGGGAAACTGCATTTAAATCTTCCAATATCTCAGCCCAACCACTCTCCAAAAAAGGAGAGATCTCAACTATATTACGAGCGCTTTAAGAGAAAAGAAGATTGCATACCAGTGGGGTTTCCCAGTTAGTACCATTGCAAACAGAGGGACCACAACGGCTGTCTTCAAGAGCAAAGAGGACCTATCACACTTTTGCAAAGCTCTACAACTCATCATATGGCCGCAAGAAACCGCGAAGCAGACCGGAAACAGGTCCACCACCCCGGGGGCACAGAACGCACCCATCCTCAAAAGGGACAACAGACTTACCAGCTGATAAAACACAATCTGAAGCAAGTGAAGCTGGGGATAGTGTGGTCACTGATTAACACAATGACTGATTTTTCATGGACAATGCCCGAGGAAACTCTGACTACGCATAGTTAATAACAGGTCGTATGCTAACAATGTTTATATCTCTGTTTACAGGTTAGGTTTGGGGACGGGGATACTGCCCCAGCTGTATTGTATTGTATTGATTTGTATTGCACTACAGCACAGATTTGCCTCTGTGTTAAATATTGTACATTTTTGAATTCTGCTGACAGTAAGCATAACCATTGTGATTCTGTGGCCATCAAGGCTACAGTACACGTGCCTACACCAGCTTTACTCAGAATACCTCTCACCAAGCGAGTGCCTATACCCCAATTATGTTACCCCCATAATACATAACTCACTGTAATTTAAACCTCTGTTGGTTCTGAGGGACCAGCATATCACACAGATACTACTCTAGGGTGTTCCACACAAGCAGAGTTCAGCCTTAACTGATGGATAAATTGCACTTAGTACTAGCACACTAGTCGTTACACGATGCCTAGGATAAAATATAACACTATGCAACCAAGACCCCTGAAATTGCTGACTATCAATACGAAAGGACTTAATAGTCCGGAGAAGCACTCAATAGCTTTTAACCAGATGCATAAAGAAGAGACATATTGTATATCCAAGAAACATTTTAAAAAGGGGAGAGAACCTAAGTTTATTAACAATAGGTACAAAACCGGGTTCTTGGCCTCAGGTAGCGCAAAGAAGGGAGGGGTAGGCATATTCCTAAGAAACAATATTCATTTCTGCCCATCAAACATTATTAGGGATCCTAATGGCTCTTATTTGGTAGCTCTGGTAGGATCATGCCCCAGTGTTGTGCACAATTAAGTGGCCAAGTAAACCCATAAGACCATTTATGTGGAGGCTGTACGAGCAAATGTTAGATAATCCACTGACTCGATCAGAGATTGACACCGTCAGGGGGGAATTTATAAGACATAAGGCTAGAGAGACCAGAAATAATAGGCAGTTTGTGAACTCAATGACCTCCCAAATTCGATACTGGGACTCAGAACTCAAAAAAAATCCTGACTCAATAGACATCCTAGAAAACCTGACAAATGCCAAACTAGAATTTAATAACCACCTGATAAAGGAATATCAGAGGAAAGCAACTAGGTTACAACAGTGGTACTTTGAAATCAATGACAAAACTGGCTCCTCACTAGCGAAAGCTCAGTTAGACACTCACGTTCACTCAATGATAGACCCAACAGGCCAAACACACAAAGACAGTGTACAAATCGCTGAGACCTTTCGGAAGTACTACAGGACGTTGTACAACATTCAAAATGCATGTAGGCAAGACGATATAGACAGACTCTTAGCCGACATACAACTTAACGTAATACACCAGGAAGACTCTGAACAATTAAACTCACCGATAACACCTGAAGAAATTAAGATGGCCATCACACACATGTCTAATGGTAAAAGCCCTGATGGGTATATATGTGTGTATGTATATATGTGTGTATGTATATATATATATATATATATATATATGTATATATATATATTATATATATTATGTTATATGGGTAATTTGAATCTCACATATTAAGCATATTGAGGGAAGCCTTAAATCTTGTATCAAATGTTTATAATGCAGCACACAGTATCTCAATCTCAATGCAGCATTTCACAAGTTTCTTTTGTATAAGTTGTAACATATGGTTCTAATATATGATCCTCTCTACAAATGGTTATATGGGCATATTCTGTTATGTGCTATAACAACATTCTTATTTCCTGTGGGCCCCTTATGCAGATGTGAAGTTAACTACGTTTTTTATATATTTCCTGTGACCTCATGTATGACGTATACATCACTATAAATTCTTTGTGTGTTCTTCAATAAAGGGGACTCTTGTGAAAACACTCAGTTGCATGTGTGTGTGATTTCAGTGGTCACCCCAGGGCCCTGAAGAAAACGTGTGCCGCACCCTTATCAGCCAGAGCAGAGCTAAGGAACAAAAGAAGTAACCCTACAAACTGGCGTCAGAAGTGGGATGAAACAGGAAACTCTCGGAAGGTGAGCTGAACAAAGAGTCCTTTTTATTCTGACCTTTTTTCTCTTACCACGAGACCCCTTAAGTTTCATTTTACATAGGAATAGTTGGGGAATATATAGGTGAATCTTTGGTAGATTCTAAAAGAGGAATAGTAGATTTATTTGGTAGAAATCAGGTTAAATATATATATGAATCTTTGGTAGATTAAAAAAATAAATAAATAAATAAAAAGGGAATAATAGATTTCTTTGGTAGAAATCAGGTTATATTAAGTCTGGCTGAAGGGTTAAACCACACATTTTCTTGCTGCTTGCTTTTAAATATGCTGTATGGCAAAATACTGTTTATTTGTATAAAGTGTTAAGGAAGTAAAATACTGCTTATTGTATAAAGTATTAAGAAAGTAAACTGTTGCTTATATGTATTGCTGTTTCTGAATGTTAGTTAAAACGCTACATTTTTTCTGGTGAAGGGTGACCTTTGACCTAGAGATAATTACAGGGAGTGCAGAATTATTAGGCAAATGAGTATTTTGACCACATCATCCTCTTTATGCATGTTGTCTTACTCCAAGCTGTATAGGCTCGAAAGCCTACTACCAATTAAGCATATTAGGTGATGTGCATCTCTGTAATGAGAAGGGGTGTGGTCTAATGACATCAACACCCTATATCAGGTGTGCATAATTATTAGGCAACTTCCTTTCCTTTGGCAAAATGGGTCAAAAGAAGGACTTGACAGGCTCAGAAAAGTCAAAAATAGTGAGATATCTTGCAGAGGGATGCAGCACTCCTAAAATTGCAAAGCTTCTGAAGCGTGATCATCGAACAATCAAGCGTTTCATTCAAAATGGTCAACAGGGTCGCAAGAAGCGTGTGGAAAAACCAAGGCGCAAAATAACTGCCCATGAACTGAGAAAAGTCAAGCGTGCAGCTGCCAAGATGCCACTTGCCACCAGTTTGGCCATATTTCAGAGCTGCAACATCACTGGAGTGCCCAAAAGCACAAGGTGGGCAATACTCAGAGACATGGCCAAGGTAAGAAAGGCTGAAAGACGACCACCACTGAACAAGACACACAAGCTGAAACATCAAGACTGGGCCAAGAAATATCTCAAGACTGATTTTTCTAAGGTTTTATGGACTGATGAAATGAGAGTGAGTCTTGATGGGCCAGATGGATGGGCCCGTGGCTGGATTGGTAAAGGGCAGAGAGCTCCAGTCCGACTCAGATGCCAGCAAGGTGGAGGTGGAGTACTGGTTTGGGCTGGTATTATCAAAGATGAGCTTGTGGGGCCTTTTCGGGTTGAGGATGGAGTCAAGCTCAACTCCCAGTCCTACTGCCAGTTTCTGGAAGACACCTTCTTCAAGCAGTGGTACAGGAAGAAGTCTGCATCCTTCAAGAAAAACATGATTTTCATGCAGGACAATGCTCCATCACACGCGTCCAAGTACTCCACAGCGTGGCTGGCAAGAAAGGGTATAAAAGAAGAAAATCTAATGACATGGCCTCCTTGTTCACCTGATCTGAACCCCATTGAGAACCTGTGGTCCATCATCAAATGTGAGATTTACAAGGAGGGAAAACAGTACACCTCTCTGAACAGTGTCTGGGAGGCTGTGGTTGCTGCTGCACGCAATGTTGATGGTGAACAGATCAAAACACTGACAGAATCCATGGATGGCAGGCTTTTGAGTGTCCTTGCAAAGAAAGGTGGCTATATTGGTCACTGATTTGTTTTTGTTTTGTTTTTGAATGTCAGAAATGTATATTTGTGAATGTTGAGATGTTATATTGGTTTCACTGGTAAAAATAAATAATTGAAATGGGTATATATTTGTTTTTTGTTAAGTTGCCTAATAATTATGCACAGTAATAGTCACCTGCACACACAGATATCCCCATAAAATAGCTATAACTAAAAACAAACTAAAAACTACTTCCAAAACTATTCAGCTTTGATATTAATGAGTTTTTTGGGTTCATTGAGAACATGGTTGTTGTTCAATAATAAAATTAATCCTCAAAAATACAACTTGCCTAATAATTCTGCACTCCCTGTAATGCCAGAAACTACTGAAAGGATCAGCATAGTGATATTTTTTTTTCTTTCTCTTGTTGTAAACTTAAGCATTAAGCACAATAACTGGTAACGGAGTACAACCATTCTAGTTAATGTGGTTTTTGCAAAAAGATTCAATAATTAATTGCTCTTAAAGGTAAAGGTATTGTATTTTTTTATTTTTATTATTTTTTTATTTTTTATTTTTTTCTTATTGTATTATATTTTGTTGTAAATGTTTTAAAAGATAAGTTAGGAGTTGAGAATGGGCAAATCCCAGTCTAAACAATTTCCATCACCTATGCAAGGAGAAAAATGTAAAGATTATGTGGGAAGGGTGTCGCCCGATGGGTTTATGTATATTATTCCTTGGGTTCAGAATATGGCAGAATGGACAGAAGCTATGAGAAGCTCTGATCCATTCCCCAGAGAGGGGGATAATGATAAATTTCATATGAATATGGTAAAAGGGTTGTGTCTAGGAGATGAAGAGGCATTTCCATGGTATAAAGGTGATCCAAGATGGAATATGGATTATATGAAAAAGGGTGGGGAAAATTGGCTGACTGTTGCTCCATACTGGCGATATATTGATATAGATGGGAATAAAAAGAAGGGTAAAAGTGAGAAGCAAAGACACAAAGCATATTCACTCCCCCCTGCCCCATATAATGCCCCTCACCTACCTTTGCCATCATATAACAGACTATATCCTAGCCTTCCATCCCCTAGTGACATAGATCTAGAGACTAATGCTATTGCCTCTGCTCAGGTACCCCAGGAATGGACCTTGCCAGGACCTTCTGTAACTCCCCGATACCAGGTCACTAAACCCCCAATTATGCCCAAACCCCCGATTAAGGTTGAACCAGTAACACCTTCCTACCCCCCTACAATAACCCCACAATATAAAAGAGGGAATGAAGAAGTAGAGGAGGAGGAGGCAGCTGTACCAGAAGCTAGTATGCCATTTCTTACTGTGGGAGACCAATTAATTATTAAACCTTTGTCCCCGGGTGAATTAAGGGAAATTACCAAGGGAGCCCCAAACCCCCGTCAACATCCATCAGCTTGTATTATGTATTTAAAAAGAATGTTACAAGGACAAAACATGACACAGACAGATATAAGAATTATCATTGATGCACTTCTAGACTATGACCCTGAATCAGGTTGGGAGTGGGGTAATGTAAAGAGTATTAGTAAATTGAGTCGAGATCCAACAATTAACTATGCCCTAAACACACGTGAGGGACTTGATGAAATGTGGACAGAATTAAGTATAGAAATGCATAGAATATGGAAGGATAAACAAAGTATGTCAATTGCACTAGCGTGCAAACAGAATACAAAGGAAACAGTAGTAGAATTTGTTAAGCGTTTTTATAAATGCTGGAAGGAAGAGGCTGGAATGGAATCAGGAGATGCAATGGGCTCTCTGAAGGTCCAGACTTGCATTAATAATATGCAAGCTCAGCTTTCCTTGTTGGTGAAGCAACTTGTCTCTGATTGGCCGGAGTTGACTCCAGCAGAATACTTGAAAAGAATTCATGAAAAAGAAGGGGCAGGTTGTTTTGACATCAGGAAATTAGAAGGAAAAAACGCTGCTTTTTATCAAAAGCAGAGTTTACAACATTGTGATCCATTCCAGGCCAGGGAAAGGGATAATACAGGGAGAAATAGAATGTATGTGAGAGGTAGAGAGAGAGCTAGAGGAAGAGCTAGAGGGAATTATACTTCAAACAGAACACATTGATTAGTGCCCCTGCTTTAGGACTACCTGATTATTGTAAACCATTTCACTTGTATGCGAGGGACAATTGTAAAACCATGGCTGCTGTCTGTGCCCAAGAGCATGGTGGAGGCAATATGCGTCCCATAGCTTTCTTTTCCAAAGTAGTTCCAATACCGGTACAAGGGATCCCGGCGTGTCTCCGAGCATTGGTGGCTTGCGCCATGGCTGTAGAGATGGTTGAAACAATCACATTAGGCCATCCGATAGTACTACACACTAATCACCAAGTTTTACATCTTGTAAAAAATGTCACTACCCAACACATGACTTCTCAAAGACTTTCTGGTTATGAATGTATATTACTGAATAATACAAATCTGACTATTAAATATAGTAGTGTATCCTCAGGGCCAACTCAAATACTTAGTGCCTTATTTACAGGATCACCAGACTTTCCAACAGATCATGATTGTATAGAGGTAATACACCACATTACCACACCAAGACCTGACTTGATGGATAAACCTTTTGACCATGCTGATAATGTGTTTGTTGATGGTTCTTGTTCCCGACCTAGTGATGGTATTTATAAGACAGGCTATGCCATTGTGCAACTACCAGACATTGTTCTAGATGCAGGCCCCA
Organism: Bombina bombina; assembly: GCF_027579735.1. Lineage (NCBI taxonomy): Eukaryota > Metazoa > Chordata > Amphibia > Anura > Bombinatoridae > Bombina > Bombina bombina. Next base: position 836,375,566 of record NC_069499.1, on the reverse strand, counting down.
TTCCTTATCCTTCTGCACAAGCTGCAGAATTAATAGCACTCACAAAAAGCATGTAAATTGTTTGAAAATAAATCTGTTAACATTTACACTGACTCTCGCTATGCTTTTGGGGTTGTGCATGATTTTGGTATGATATGGAAACAACGTGGTTTTGTTTCAGCAGATGGCAAGACCATCTCTCATACAGACCTGATTAATTACCTTTTAGAGGCCATACAACTCCCAAAGGACATAGCGATCATACATTGCCGTGCACATACATACAAGTCTGACCCTATTTCCTTGGGTAATGCACTTGCAGATAAAATTGCTAAAGAGGCTGCTTATGTTTCTCATACACCCAGATCCACCATCCGTATGTATGCTGTTTTTAGCCCCACCTTCATGTCCTACAGACCATATGCTTCTTGAACTCCAGGGACATGCCACTCCTAGTGACATATCTTTCTGGACTACTAATGGGTTAACTTTAGATGAGAATGGTTTGTTTTCTAAAGAGGGGAAGGTGGGCATACCGGAAAGCAGTGCACCACTCTTTATAGCACAAGCCCATGGTGTTGGACACCTAGGTATAAAACCAACAACTAACTTGTTGAAGCAATCTTTCTACATTAGAGGTATAGGTGATCATTGCAAGGCATATATTAATAGATGTGTATATTGCTTACAGACCAATGCAACCATTCCCAATAATGCCCAGCATGACCACTTACCCCCACCTACCGCCCCATTCACACATCTACAAATTGATTTTACACATATTCCAAAAACTGGCACTAAACAATTATATTTGCTTGTAATAGTTGACCAATTTTCTAAGTGGCCAGAAGCTTTTGTTACCCAGAGGGAAGATGAAAAAACAGTCGCTAAAATTTTAGCCACTGAAATAATTCCCAGATTTGGTTGTCCGCTTCAGATTAATTCTGATAACGGTCCAGCGTTCATTAGTAAAATCACACATGAGTTAGTAGAATGGTTACAGATTAATTGGAACTTTCACATTCCCTACCATCCTCAAAGCTCAGGGATTGTAGAAAGAATGAATCGCAATATCAAGGAAAAACTTTTAAAGGCAACAGCAGGTACATGGGTTAAATGGCAAAACTATTTACCTGCGATTTTAGCAGAAATCAGAATGACCCCAAATAGGACAACCAGGTTGTCTCCATTTGAGGTCCTAATGGGTAGACCATTCCCGACTCCATGGGTAAAAGGCCCACTTATCATTAAAAATGGTGATTTAGATTGTATTAAGGAACAATATGTAAAACAATTGATTGATAAATTGAATGGCATCTATGGTGATGTGTCTTCCCGTTTACCTCTTCCCTCACAGGAACCAACCCATCCTTTCAAGCCTGGAGATCTGGTCTGCATTCGCCAGCTGAATAAAGCAAAGAAAGGAGGTTTCCCGTTCAGCAAGCCAGTCACTGTGATCGCTGTAACCAGGACTGCCGTACTGACTGACGACAAGGACATCTGGATACACGCTTCACGAGTGAAACTCTGTCCAAAGAGAGGAGAAGCGGGTGACAAGCTATCGGTCACCCCTCACAAAGGAGAAGTGGGTGATAAGGTATCGATCACTCCTCACAAAGACCAGGATGATGATCTCAATCATGGATCCAAGACATTCCTGCAAGATCTTCCTTTTCCTAATGGAGATATTGATCTTTGTGTATATCCCAATAGTATTAATAACAGCATGTTATTACTCACCTGAAGATGCTGGACACTTTACACCTATTTTGTTTACTATTATTAACATTGTTTAACTGTTACATGTCTTGTACTTTACGAAAGAAAATATCAGGTATGATACAAGATGCAGAAAAAGTTCAACTGCAAAATTTAATTAGAGGTAGACCCAGATAGTTTATATTGTAGGAACATTACAGGTTATGTGATCATGATGTGATCAAAGAGGGGAATGATGGGTATATATGTGTGTATGTATATATGTGTGTATGTATATATATATATATATATATATATATATATGTGTATATATATATTATATATATTATGTTATATGGGTAATTTGAATCTCACATATTAAGCATATTGAGGGTAGCCTTAAATCTTGTATCAAATGTTTATAATGCAGCACACAGTATCTCAATCTCAATGCAGCATTTCACAAGTTTCTTTTGTATAAGTTGTAACATATGGTTCTAATATATGATCCTCTCTACAAATGGTTATATGGGCATATTCTGTTATGTGCTATAACAACATTCTTATTTCCTGTGGGCCCCTTATGCAGATGTGAAGTTAACTACGTTTTTTATATATTTCCTGTGACCTCATGTATGACGTATACATCACTATAAATTCTTTGTGTGTTCTTCAATAAAGGGGACTTTTGTGAAAACACTCAGTTGCATGTGTGTGTGATTTCAGTGGTCACCCCAGGGCCCTGAAGAAAATGTGTGCCGCACCCTTATCAGCCAGAACAGAGCTAAGGAACAAAAGAAGTAACCCTACAAGCCCGGGACCTGATGGTATAAGCATAAAGTATTCTAAAACGTACCTGCATCATATGTTGGCACCATTGACCACCTTATTTAACTCGTTGCTCAGCAAGGGGGGATTCACTGACAACATGCTGGAAGCGCACATTACGGTGCTCCCCAAACCAGGGAAGATGCCAGACAGACCAGACCATTATAGACCCATCTCACTACTTAATTCGGACATTAAAATATTTGCAAAATCCTAGCTACCAGAATTAATAAATACCTCCCCAGTCTCATAGAAAAGAAAACAAAGAGCGCATCCGGATTCAAGTGGGTTTATTTAACATAGATACTTTTGACACACAGATAAAATAACACTTACAGGATTCCAATGATATAAAAGCAGATAAAAGGTATTTAACTTGAATAACAGCCATCGGATTTGGATGAAAATACGCTCCGGTGATCAATGACTGTTAACGGAGGTATTTGAGTACTGTTATAGACCTTACTACAGACTACCATTCTGTGACTGTACCGCCATAGGCGGCTCTGATATAACAAGATTGTTATATTGGCTATTAGTTGGGGGTAACATATTAGTAGCGCGGAGTGTTCTTTTCTTGTTTTGTATTGTTTTTTGTTCTTATTACTATCCGCGAAACTAAGATCCCCCTATTTATCTAATATTTTTATGTTTTTTAATTACCCATCATATATATATTTTATAGCATTTCATACCAATTAGGTTTTAACAAATTTCCTATTGTGAATATTTTTTACTACATTGAACTGTACAGTGTTTTAGGAGTTTTTTTATATATACATACTGCCTTGAGTAACAGATACAGCTTGACTCCTCTGCACCATATTCCCCTTTTGTACAAATATTGCTTTCTGAAATTTATTGTATATTAACGTGATGGAAAATTTTGGGGAATGCACTGTCAGAGAAAATAGACACCGCAATCTAAATTTATTGAGTTTGGATAAAAGTTTAGCAGATTCAGCTTCCAGTGATCCTGAAACCTTATTCAAAACACTAGAGCACCTACTGGAATCTGACACAAAAGATTGGCAGGATCTGGTGCTGCTGGATAATTACATATTGCATAATATTGTACCAAGGGGGTTGAGGATATTTAAACATCCAGCCTTTGAACTAGATGAAGTGGAACATGCAACCGAGTGGGATGAAGCATTACACGAATGCTCCATTAAATTGATTAAGATCTTGGTGAAATATAGGGAACAGAGATTAGAGAAAAATAAAATTGAAATTAAAAATATAATACAGAGTATACAGGGATATAAGAATGAGGAAAAATGGATTAATAGAAATACCAGCATCCAATCTAGAATCAAAAAATTGGATGTTGAATTACAAGCAAAGAAACATAAGAAATTATTAAGGGACATGGAGGACTTTAAAGAAAACAAAGTGTATAGTTATAAACAAGAAGCTAATGAAGCCAGGTTAGCAAAACAAACTAATAAAACAAGCGGTAATCCAACATACACACTTATGAACACCAATAATAAAAATAACGCACAATATGTGGAGGAATCCAGAGACAATTTTTCTCATTATAATCAGTCAGGGATTGCAAACAATAATCAAAATAACTATAGACATTCTCAATATTATAATGAACCTAACTTTAGAAGAAGTAACCAATACAGGGATCAAAATATGCGAATAAACTCCCCCTTATATAATCGAAGACAGTCTTTTAGGCCTAGGTATGCTCCCAATCAGAAAGACTCTCCCACTAACTGGAGGAGGAATAGCAACTCCCAGTTTTTTAGGAATGAACCGCCTAATCCTAGAGGTTTCTATTCCAATAGGGACCAGGATTCTGATTGGTATCATGTCCCTATCTCTAATAGATTCGAACCATTGTATAATCACCATACTAGAAATGGAAACTGGGAAAAGACAGGGGCTAAACCTAAAACCAATGCTGTGGTGAATAACCAGCAGCATTTTTTAGACCATCGAGAGAACCCCAAGGAACCAGATCCAACAGCACCTCCAAACCTTGCCCAATCCCAAATAAGATTGGGAAAAAGACCGTTAGAAATAGACGGGGAACAAGAGCTGGGAGAAGAGTACAGGCATCTAGAGAGAAGAAGGAGGAATTAGATAATGCTAGAACAGAGATTTTCAATATAGCTGATATTCCTTTGAGCAACACTGATATTCGTCTACTTAACAAGGGGCTAAACTTTGCACCCAAATCCAAACCCAATAAGTTTGAGACCTTTATAGATGTACATAAATATATAAGGAAACTCACTCTGAAAAGACACTATCTTAAAAACCCCGTTAATAGATCTGACAAACATGTGGAATATTTCCAGGCATCAGATATAGAAACCCTTAGAGTCTTACATAATTTAGAAGAAGAGGGTAATATGGAGCCAGAAGGTGGATTTAGGAATGAGGCCAGGATTGATGATAATATAGAAATAGAGGAGCTTCTTAATATCTCTCTACATGATTTGGGACCTGAGATCCAACATTCAAATTTTAAGGGTAAATCTACATTTAACCCGTTAGGGTCACAAGGGGAACAGATACCCCTTTTCTCTAAGCTGGTACTTAAAGATTTGGAAACAGCCTTTAAAAATGATAAGAGTTTAATTAATAAGCACAACGATAATTTGACTATCTTAGAAAGAAAGGCTCTAGAAAATCTTAGTAATAATAGGGACATTGTCATCCGCTCTGCCGATAAGGGCGGTGGCATTGTCATACAAAAGAGAGATCATTACATGAGGGAAGCATTTAACTTACTCAATGATAAATCTATCTATAAAATTTTGAAATTTGACCCCACTGTGACTTTTAGTAAAGATTTAGAGAAACTATTGACCAGAGCAAAATCAGATGGTATCTTAAACAATGATGAGTTTAGATTTGTATCAAATCCATTTCCTACAACATCTTTGTTTTATCACTTACCTAAGGTCCACAAAGATGTAGCCAACCCGCCGGGGAGACCTATTGTGTCAGGGATCGGCTCACTTTGTGATAACCTATCCAAATATGTAGACTTTTATTTACAACCTTTAGTTAGCGAAACAAGAGCTTTTTTAAAAGACACTCAGGAAGTGATAAACAAATTTGAAGGGTTGGAGTGGGAACAGAACATGTTTTGGATAACGTGTGATGTTTCCGCTCTATACACTTGCATCCCCCATGATCTGGGTGTCGAAGCTATTGAATTGGCACTCATGGGATCGAACTTTCCGCCAGAACATGCTAAGTTTTTGAGTGATAGCATTAGATTCATATTGTCCCATAACTACTTTAATTTCGAAGACTCAATATATTTACAAATAAATGGGACCGCGATGGGGACGACTTTCGCACCCTCATATGCGAATCTATATATGAATCATTTTGAAAAGAAATATATATGGGCAGAAAATGCTTTTGAGAGACACATTATACAATATAGTCGCTATATTGATGACATCATTATCTTATGGCAGGGTAATGAATCTGAGATCCAGGACTTCTTTGGCTACATTAATAATAACGAATTCAATCTGAAATTTACTGGAAATCATTCGAATGTATCCATCGAATTCCTGGATCTAATCCTGTATAAGGATGAATTCAATAAAATTGCAGTCACCAATTTTAGAAAAAAGACGGAAAGAAATAGCTTTATTGATTACTCCAGTGCACATAAAAAGAGCTGGAAACAAAACATTCCTTATAGCCAGTTCCTCCGTATGCGTAGGAACTGTACTCATGAAAACAATTTCCATTCGGAATCAGAAATATTAGAAAATAAACTAATTCGGAAAGGTTATGATAAAAAACTTCTGGGGGTTGCAAAAGAAAAAGCTTTGCAAAAGGATAGGAAAGATCTATTGACAAATAATAAAAATGGAAACAGTAGCCACTTAAGAAAGGAGGGGGAGACATCTATAAGATTTATAACAACATATAGTGAGGGAGCAAAACATATTAGAAGGATCCTCAATAAACATTGGTCGATCCTAAAGGCTGATCCCATTCTAGGAAGCCAAATAGGAAATAATCCAGAGTTGACATTCAGGAAAGGGAAAAATCTTAAAAACATTTTAGCCCCTAGTAGATTGAAAAGACCTGTGGAAAATAAAACTGATAACTCTTGTTGGCTGATGGGTAAGAAAGGAACCTTTAAATGTGGAAAGAAAAATTGTGTAATGTGCCAACATATAAACAACTCTATTAATTTTACCAATTCTGATCATTCACAACAGTTTAACATCAAGATCAGGAGTAATTGTCATTCTACATATGTAGTATATCTCCTTGAGTGTGGGTGTGGCCTATATTATATAGGCCGCACAAAAAGAAAAATAAAGAGGAGAGTATATGAACATATAAATAACATTAAAGAGAACTATGCCAAACATAGTGTCCCCAGGCATTTCATGGAGGCACATAATTGTAACCCTAGCAGCTTACGCATACAGGTCATAGACTGGGTGCCTCCTAAAGAGGGTAATAGACTCCTTAAACTACGTAAATTAGAAACCTTATGGATCTATAAGATGAAATGTCTGACTCCACTAGGGCTAAATATTGACATAGATGTGGCAGCACACATGTAAGCACAATGTTTGGTGGTCAGATAATATCCATGTATAGATGTACTATATCGATATTTATCACATCTAAATTAGAAACCTGTATCAATTTGTATTTATAGCAAATTTTAATAGACTATCACTATGTATGGTTATTTATTTTTTAGTATGTATAGGTCTTTTTATATTGTGTACGATATGCATTTATTTTTAATCTATTTTAAATTTATTATACATGTTCATATTTAAACAGATTGTATTTTATGAGCATTATGAACTGATATTCATGCTGGTGCACAATTTTAAATTATCCCTGTCTCGCAATTTCTTTTATTTTATTATGTGTGGATCAGAATCTAAATAGTTAAATCAGGATTGCACATAAGAGAAGGGGGTGTGCCATCCTTGAATGGAGGCAAAATTTGATTGGTTAGTCAAATTCATTTATAGAACAACTCTACAGGTTAGATATACCTGTCCTCTTGAGAAAGCCCGTTCGTTATACGGGAGAAACGCGTTGAGGTTAAACAATACACCATACAGGTGGAATCTTGAATTGATTTGCTCACTGATTGCTGTGGGGGTCCAGTTACCACTTGGAGGGCTTGTGGCTCTTGGTCCGGTCAGCATCAAGTTAAATACCTTTTATCTGCTTTTATATCATTGGAATCCTGTAAGTGTTATTTTATCTGTGTGTCAAAAGTATCTATGTTAAATAAACCCACTTGAATCCGGATGCGCTCTTTGTTTTCTTTTCTATGACATTGCCGTTCCTGGTAGAGTGCCTAAGATCTCCACATCTGTAGAGCTGCATCGGATTGGGCTGTATACGGCGAGGTGGTGACGTCATCAAGACGCGCAACAGTGGAACACGCTAGGCGAGGACGCCGAAATTGGAGCAGAGCCTCACGGAGTTCAGAGTAGGATTAAACCCGGCCGCCTTTTCGGGGGAAAAAATCAATAATAACAGCCATCGGATTTGGATGAAAATACGCTCCGGTGATCAATGACTGTTAACGGAGGTATTTGAGTACTGTTATAGACCTTACTACAGACTACCATTCTGTGACTGTACCGCCATAGGCGGCTCTGATATAACAAGATTGTTATATTGGCTATTAGTTGGGGGTAACATATTAGTAGCGCGGAGTGTTCTTTTCTTGTTTTGTACCTCCCCAGTCTGATACACCCAGACCAGGTGAGATTTGTTCCCAGCCGGGAAGCCTGGGACAATACCCTAAGGTCTTTACAGTTGACGTCATATGCCCAATTACTCAATATACCGATGGCCCTGGTCTCCACAGATGCTGAGAAAGCATTTTACAGGGTACACTGGCAATTTCTCAAATCCGTCCTAGATAAAATGAAATTCAGCGACACTTACATACAACTAATCTTCACTCTTTACCAGAACCACACAGCACGAGTAAAAGTAAATGGCCTCCTTTCAGAAAAATTTGGCATTAGAAACGGCACGAGACAAGGCTGCCCCCTTTTCCCCATACTTTTTGCGATCAGACAGACTAGTAACAGGGATCATCACTGCAACTAGTAATTACAAATTAGCGCTATATGCAGATGATATTCTGCTCACACTGACAAATATTTACACATCACTGCCCAAAGTATTAGAGATTTTTAAAGACTATGGGAAGTTATCAAATTTTCAGCTAAACCTCTTAAGGTCTGAATTACTGAACATTACATGTGACACAGTAACCATTGACAGGACGTTGAGAGACTGCCCCCTCAAAAAGCAGAACACCAGAATGAAATACCTAGGCATTTACATATCACCAGACCAGCAGGAGATTTTCCAAGCCAATTACAAACAATTAGAGGCCAATTTGGTAGCGGATCTGTCAAACTGGAAAAATAAAATATCATCGTTGCTAGGCAGGATCAATGTTATCAAAATAAACATTCTGCCAAGACTTCTATACTTACTACAAACCACACCTATACCCCTGCCACCACACTACCTACACAAAGTTCAAAGCATAATAGAACAGTATATTTGGGGGGAAATCAGGCCTAGAATCACAAAGAGATCTCTTTACCTACCCAGGGACAGGGGCGGTCTGGGACTACCCAACATAACAATATACAAACAGGCTATTACGCTACACAAACTGCTGGATTGGTGCAATAACGACCACAACAAAATCTGGATGCAGCTGGACTGCTCCACAGTGAATGCAGGGGGTACAGCCTGGCTGTTAAAGAAGGATAGGCCATCAACTGTGGCCGAATACCCACTGCTCATAGATTTCTTTGCTAACTGGGACAAACTAATGAACACCTCAACAAATATTTCCTTCCACTTATCCCCACTGACACCCACATACTAGAACCCAGCAATGCCCTGGAACTATAGGGAACCAAGTCCTAGCCTCAAAGTACCCTTTAAAGAACAGACAGGCAATCTCTGCATTGGTTGAAGGGGGCAAAATGATGCCCCTGGAAAAAATCAAAGGAAGCGAGATCAGTGACAGAATGAACTGGCTGGCATATTCACAGCTAAGTCACTTCTTGTTGATGCACAGGCAAAAACATAATTTTACCAGACAGGCTACAACATTTGAAACCCTTTGCTTACGTGACACACCGACTGAATACGCAATTTCCATATTATACAAACTACTCCTAGTAGAGAATGCACAAAAAGGAGCTACATATAGATATTGATCTACAAGACTGGCTGACAGCATTCCAGACTACAAAAAGATCCTCAATCTCAACCAGTGTACAAGAATCCAGTTATAAACTCTTATCTAGGTGGTACCTCACCCCTAGTAGACTAAAACACATATATAAAACAACTTATGGGAGGTGTTGGAGGGAGTGTGGTGGTGAAGGCACACTTAAGCATATCTGGTGGGACTGCCCCGGACTGGATCAGTTTTGGACTGAGATACTTAACTACATCAGAGTTACGACAGGGAAATCATTGCAGAATAGCCCTACGACACTACTGTTTCTTTCATTGCCACACCTTGAGAGCAAGGCAAGTACCGCCTTAATATTAGTCATGCTGAATGGGGCAAATATGTTTATTCTGAAACACTGGGAAAAAAAGGCAGTGCCAACAGTGGAGGAGTGAAAAAGGCAGGTTGATACCCTACTACATCTGGAACGGTATCATCACGTGCAGAATGGTACGTTAGAAACATGAGATTATGTTGATGCAATGGAAGGAATATCAAGCAAGTTAGAAGTTGAGGGATAACAAGGACAAGGGCACAACACAATGGGGGTCAGGCATTATGAATATGGATTATCATTAGAAGTAAATTGCATTGAATTTGAGCAGGTTTTTGTTTTGTATAAATTACTGTACGTTGTTATTACATTTGCAAGGAGCATTGTTTATTGTACTACTCACCTAAAGACATGGATTGTACAGCATCAGTTGGAGAACAAAAGATTAACTAACATCATAGAAGGACATCAGGGGCGCGATCCGATATAGATCGTAGTTTGCGGCGCAAGCGAGGGAACCCCCGCCGCCCATAGTTTCAGCTCGCAACTCGAGCTATCCAATATACCCCGCCGTCAGATGTTAAAGTGCCGTAAGTCGGATAAACCAGCGATGTCCAGAAACTGCGTAAGTACAAATTTCTGGAGTCGCCAGTGACTTACGGCACTTTAGAAACTGCCGGCGCCTACAAAACCTGACTAAAGTATTAAATCTCCCGTACTGTCTAACACGCCTCCCAAACATAGCCTGACACGTCTAACCCTCTATCTGCTATCCCCCTCACTCTCCTAATAATAAAAAATGTATTAACCCCTAAACCGCCGCTCCCGGACCCCGCCGCCACCTAATAAAGTTATTAACCCTAAACCGCCGCTCCCAGACCCCGCCGCCACCTACATTAACTACCCCCTAATGTGAGCTCCTACCCCGCCACCAGCTACATTAACTACCCCCTAATGTGAGCCCCTTACACCGCCGCCAGCTACATTAACTACCCCCTAATGTGAGCCCCTTACACCGCTGCCAGCTACATTAACTACCCCCTAATGTGAGCTCCTACCCCGCCGCCAGCTATATTAACTACCCCCTAATGTGAGCTCCTACCCCGCCGCCACCTACATTAAACTACCCCCTAATGTGAGCTCCTACCCCGCCACCAGTATATTAAAATTATTAACCCCTAATCTAATCCCCCTACCCCGCCGCCAGCTATATTAAAATTATTAACCCCTAATTGAATCCCCCTACCCCGCCGCCAGCTATATTAAAATTATTAACCCCTAATCTAATCCCCCCTACACTGCCGCCAGCTATATTAGATTAATTAACCCCTAATTTAATCCCCCTACACCGCAGCCAGCTATATTAAAATAATTAACCCCTAATCTAATCCCCCTATACCGCCGCCAGCTATTAATCCCCCTAAAGTAATCACCTCTATTACCAGCCCTTAAAAGAGCCTTTTGCGTGACATTGCCCCAAAGTAAACAGCTCTATTGCCAGCCCTTAAAAGGGCTTTTTGCGGGGCATTTCCCCAAAGTAATCAGCTCTTTTACCAGCCCTTAAAAGGGCTTTTTGCGGGGCATTGTCACAAAGTGATCAGCTCTTTTGCATCTAATCTAAATCCCCCTACACCGCCACCACCTATAATAAATAGATTAACCCCTAATCTAATCCCCCTACACCGCCAGCTATATTAACTATATTAACCCTAATTATATTAGGGTTAATATAGTTAATATAGTTATTATATTATATATATTAACTATATTAACCCTAATTATATTAGGGTTAATATAGTTAATATCGTTATTATATTATATATATATATTAAGTATAATAACCCTATCTAACTCTAACATCCCTAACTAAATTCTTATTAAAATAAATCTAATTAATATTAATATTATTAATTAAAATATTCCTATTTAAATCTAAATACTTACCTATAAAATAAACCCTAAGATAGCTACAATGTAATTAATAATTACATTGTAGCTATTTTAGGGTTTATATTTATTTTACAAGTAACTTGGTATTTATTTTAACTAGGTACAATAGCTATTAAATAGTTAATAACTATTTAATAGCTACCTTGTTAAAATAATTACCAATTTAACTGTAAAATAAATCCTAACCTAAGCTACAAATACACCTACACTATCAATAAATTAAATAAACTACAAATATCTAAACTAAAATACAATTAAATAAACTAAACTAAATTACAAAAAAAACAAACACTAAATTACAAAAAATAAAAAAAGATTACAAGATTTTTAAGCTAATTACACCTATTCTAAGCCCCCTAATAAAATAATAAATCCCCCCAAAATAAAAAAAATTCCCTACCCTATTATAAATTAAAAAAAGTTAACAGCTCTATTACCAGCCCTTAAAAGAGCCTTTTGCGGGGCATGCCCCAAAGTTATCAGCTCTTTTGCCTGTAAAAAAAAAACACAATACCACCCCCCAACATTACAACCCACCACCCACATACCCCTATTCTAAACCCACCCAAACCCCCCTTAAAAAAAACTAACACTACCCCCCTGAAGATCTCCCTACCTTGTCTTCACCCAGCCGGGCCGAACTCTTCATCCGATCTGGGCGATGTCTTCAATCAAGCGGCAGAGAAGAAGTCTTCCATCCGGGCGATGTCTTCATCCAAGTGGCAAAGAAGAAGTCTTCCATCCGGGCGATGTCTTCAATCAAGCGGCAGAGCAGAAGTCTTCCATCCGGGCTATGTCTTCAATCAAGCTGCATCTTCAATCTTCTTTCTTCGCTCCTCCGACGAGGAACATCCATCCGGCACGACGACTTCCCGGCGAATGAGGTTCCTTTAAATGGCATCATCCAAGATGGCGTCCTTCGAATTCCGATTGGCTGATAGGATTCTATCAGCCAATCGGAATTAAGGTAGGAAAAATCTGATTGGCTGATTGAATCAGCCAATCAGATTCAAGTTCAATCCGATTGGCTGATTGGTTCACATTAGGGGGTAGTTAATATAGCTGGCAGCGGGGTAGGAGCTCACATTAGGTGGTATGTAATGTAGCTGGCGACGGTGTGGGGGATCACATTAGGGGTTTATATTTTTAATGAAGGTGGCGGCGGGGTCCGAGAGCAGCGGTTTAGGGGTTAAATACTTTATTAGGGATTGCGGCAGGGGATCACGGTTGACAGGTAGATAGACATTGCTCATGCGTTAGGTGTTAGGTTTTATTTAGCAGTTCGCGGTTGACAGGTAGATAGACATTGCGCATGCGTTAGGTGTTAGGTTTTATTTTGCAGGTAGTTTAGGGAGTTACGGGGCTCCAATACACAGCGTAAGGCTTACTATGGCTGCAATTTGTGGCGAGGTGAAAATGGAGTAAGATTTCTCCATTTATCGCCACGTAAGTCCTTACGCTGTATATTGGATACCAAACTGTGCGGGTTTGGTATACCTGTCTATGGCCCAAAAAACTACGGGCGAAGGCAGAAATATGCGAGCGTAACTTCTAGGTTACGCTGTATTTGCGATACCAAACCCGCGCAAAATTCGGCGTCGCCGGCTTTTGCGGGCAACGCTGCATATCGGTGATAGGTGATAGTTGCCGATAATACGATTGTTTTATGTAAAAAGAAAATTTTGGAAAACATGTTATATATTTGTATAATACTCAATAAAGCTCTTTAAAAAAATAAAATAAAAAAAACCCGAAAAATCTACCGAAAATAGGATTAGCTATTTCTATAAAATCCATAAGAAGTAGCTAGATTCTGGAATTTTTTTCCTCTGATGTGTTCTCTATAATGGGCAGTGCCTCTTATCATACAGTTTTATATCAGATTTAAAGAACGAGGAAATGCCTTGTAATTAAAAGACTTCTGAATTAAATAATCATACCCACCAAGTGTGCAAATAAGTTTTTTGATATACATCATAAAATATTTTATATTACTATTTCAAAGTGTTGTATGTCCCTTTAAGCAACCAAGAGAGCTGCATTGCATTCCACCTCTTGCAAATAAAACGGTTAGAGTGACATTGTACTGTAAAAAAATAAAAACTAACATTTTATTAAAAACAAGTTTATTAAAAATAAGTGCACAGGAAACTCCTAATAGGAGACAAGGCAAAGAATGATATCCCATGCTTCACAAGGAATGAATCAGAAGTGGTAAAAAAGTACTAACATTTTATTAAAAACAAGTCACAAGGCATACATATGAAAAAGCCAAGCTGTGATTGGCGAAACGTACGTCGGAGTGTAGTGATTTCACAAAAGGGGCGGAGCCTTGTTCAACGACGTATGGGGTACGTCCTGCAAAAAAATGCAGTTAACAACCAAGGACGTACCCCGTACGTCGTTGGTCTTTGAAAGCGGTGGAAGTGATCCTGATCACTTCCAGACACTTTCATGTTATTGAAGTGATGCCTCAATATTGAGGCATCCTGCAATAACAATTTTTAGCAGTCCGATGCAGAGAGAGCCACTCTGTGGCCCTCTCTGCATCGTGCAATAATGTCGCCAAGCGTTGGTGGGTGGGAGCATCAGCTGGGTGGCGGGTGGGCGGCCCATCAATGTCCTTGCTGTCGGATCACTTCCTGGTGACGTTCCCGGTTGTCGGCAGAAGCTGCGAGGGGGTACGGGTGGGGGCGCGTGCGAGCATACACAAGCGGCAATAAACAATATCTCTCCTGGGGTTGAGAAAGAGATGTGGGAGGGGGAGGTAGGATATCAAGGGGGGGGGCAGCTATACTATAGAAAATATGGGTTTATAAAAATAAATAATTAAAATACACATTTTTTAGGGGCAAACTGGGTACTGGGGGCTGCCAGTACCCAAGATGGAGGCAAATAGGTAGAGGGGGAGGATTAGAGAGCTGTATGGGGGGGATCAGGGAGGTTGGAGGCTAAGAAGGGGATCCAACACTGCAGAATAAATTTAAAAAAAAATGTAAAAAAAAATTAGAAATGCTTTTTATTTTAGTACTGGCAGACTTTCTGCCAGTACTTAAAATAGCAGTGACAATTGTAAGGTGGGAGAGGGAAAAGAGGTATTTAAGGGGGGTCAGGGAGAGTTCAGGGGGTGGGATGTGTCAGGGTGGAGGCTGATCTCTACACTAAAGCTAAAATTAACCCTACAAGCTCCCTAATTAACCCCGTCACTGCTGGGCATAATACAAGTGTGGTGCGCAGCAGCATTTAGGGGCCTTCTAATTACCAAAAAGCAACGCCAAAGCCATATATTTTTGAACAAAGGGGATCCCAGAGAAGCATTTACAACCATTTGTGCCATAATTGCACAAGCTGTTTGTAAATAATTTCAGTGAGAAACCTAAAGTTTGTGAAAAAAAATTGTGAAAAATTGAACAATTTTTTTTTATTTTATCGCATTTTGGCCTAGATCAATACTTTGGGTTGTCTTCTAAAAAAAATATATATATACATGTCAAGGGATATTCATCGATTCCTGACAGATATCAGTGTTCCAATGTAACTATCGCAATTTTTGAAAAAAAGTGGTTTGGAAATTGCAAAGTGCTACTTGTATTTATTGCCCTATAACTTGCAAAAAAAGCAAAGAACATGTAAACATTGGGTATTTCTAAACTCAGGACAAAATTTAGAAACTATTTAGCATGTTTTTTTTTGTTGGTGGTTGTAGATATGTAACAGATTTTGGGGGTCAAAGTTAGAAAAAGTGTGGGGGTTTTTCCATTTTTTCCTCATATTTTATTTTTTTTATAATAAATTATAAGATATGATGAAAATAATGGTATGTTTATAAAGTCCATTGAATGAAAAAATGGTATATAATATGTGTGTGTACAGTAAATGAGTAAGAGGAAAATTACAGCTAAACACAAACACAGCAAAAATGTAAAAATAGTCTTGGTCCCAAACGGTCAGAAAAATAGTGCTGTGGTCCTTAAGGGGTTAACAGCATTATCTTTATTATTTAACAGGAACCATTTTTTGCCTTCCATTAAGAAAGGCTCCTGTAAGAGCCTAAACGTTTTGTATATAGCCTTTCCGTGCTGAATAAAGGCGATTGAGTAAATCCTGTGTTTGCCTGCTCTTTTGGATATCCCAGGATATACGGCTGCCAGCCGTGGGTAATATCCAGTGATTGTATGTATGTATGTATGTATATGTGTGTATATATATATATATATATATATATATATATATATATATATATATATATTATATCCCTTTGCCATTAAACAGATAAAAACATGATAAATTATATTTATGCAATATTCATATTTATTACTTTTAACTATCTATATACTGTAAATATTTCACATGTTTTAATGCGAATATGCTATGTTGTATGTGCGATGGGTGTTTGTTTTTCAAGATATTTTTTTTATCCATTTTTGCAATCTCAGGTGTTAGGTTTATTTCTCAACTTTTCTGTCTCCATTGGGGGAATACTGTACATGCAAGCGCATGCGAAAATTCAAGTAATTTTTGGCGTGGCATTGGGGTTAACGAGCACACAAAATACGTTATTTTGCAACTTGTAATACCCGAAATGCGCAACACACAGTGTTTTCACAGTCGCAATAACGCACAACTTGTAATCTTGCCCAATGTGTAGTGTGATGTTTTCTGCATCTATTTTATTTGTTTCTAGGAGGCTCTGGAGACGGACCGGTAGGTCTGCTTGCTCTGGGTCGTACCTTGACCTTTACTGTTTGGTGGGCTAGTTTGCCAGTTGATCTGTTTGCTTTTGGGCTTGTGTTAGCCTTAGTTTGGAATCATTTGCTTCCTAGGGAGCATCTTCATTCTTGAGGATTTTTATAAAGCCTTGATTGAGCTTCTGTTTTTATGTCCACGTCTTTCAGGAGACTGTGTTAGTTTTGGGCTGTCTGTATTCCTGGTTGGATGATTCTCCTTCTTGTGGTTGAGAGTCCTTATGGAGAGAACTATAGGGAAACAGGCATTTGGCTTGGGCCTTCAGGTTGAGATCTTAGTTGAGGGGTTGATACTGTGTTTCCCCTTTTTCCTTTTCACAATGTTCTTTATGTTATTTTTTGTGAGATATTACTAGGTGAAGAGTTTTCGGGAGATGGTGCCTTATTAATAGGACTGCCTTTTGATTTCTTTCCCGTCTGAACATTCGTGAACTCCACAGATTGGGTATTGGTTTCCCATAGGTTATGAATGTTTTCGTGGACTCTCACTGCCAATAGAAGGAAAACAAAAATTGTTCTTACCTGATAATTTCTTTCTTGGCAGTGAGATTCCACGCCCCCGCCCTAATGTATTATATGTAGTGGCGGCATTGATTTGCACCTCTGTAACCCTTGTTTCACTTCACTTTTCATTATCCCCGGAGGATAGGGGAAGTTGGAGAGATATTTATAGTCTTGTTTGAGGTGTCTTTGACTCCTCCTGGTGGCTAAGAATAGTATTTCACATAGGTTATGAATGTTCTTGGGAACTCCCACTGCTAAGAAGGAAATGTAATTATCAGGTAAGAATAATGTATTTTATTTTTTTATTTTTTTGGGTAAATTTACAATCATATCATAATTATGTCAATAAATATCTAGTTGAAACTGTTATCCACTGAAAGCTCTTTTTACACCAAAACTAAAATAAATAGGTTCCATAGGTAAATAAAATTTTTATGTTTAAATGGACAGAGTAAAAATGCAAAATATTCTCTGGTACTTTGAGCAAGTTTTTAAATAAAATTCCTGGTAGTAAAGGGGTGTAAAACATTAATTAGATAAATCACATACCTGTATTGCCATTTCTTGTGTCATGTTTTTCAGGGTTTCTGGTTGCAATGCTGTAAAGGCTGCCAGGTTTGGAGGGGTGCCAGTGTTGGATCCTGTCACTATCGGCTTTTTAGTGGTAGTTTTTCTAGTCCAGAAGCAGTTAGTCTGACACCAGGAACGTGTCTAAATACAAAAACAGGAGATTCTAATATGTGTACACAGGCAACTTTCTGTAAAATAGTAATATTTGTTTTTACATATATCTTATGAAATTGGTTGCTCCCTAAGCACATATTTTTCTGGACCACACAGGTGATTGTAATGTTTAGGTAATGCTTTAGATGAATAAGGATTTTATTTAAAAAAAATATATAAACAATTTGCATAAAAGTCAGCTTTAAGGTGCACTTTCAATAACATTTTACATATGTGAATTGCCAATGACTCATGTAATTCTATTTTTTATAGCAACTTACCCTGCGTTTAGCTGTCTGCATTTTCATACGATCTAGGAGATAAAGAGAGGCAAAATCATTATACAAATACACTAATTTCCTCTATATAAAAACATATCAACAAGTGTTGGAATATGCACTGGTATACACAGAGAACTTCATGATCAGGGCCAGATTCATGTAGGGGCTGGAGGAGCCACAGCTCCAGGCCCACTCCCCTAAATATGCCCCTGACTCACTGTGTACTTTTTTTTTTTTTTAAATGGCGGCAGTCTGGTCCAGGGAGAGTAATATCAGGAGGACAGTTGAGGCATAAGGAAATGAGGAAATTATATTATGTTTAAGCAGCTATATTGAAGTGAATATATATTAATTATCCAGCATGCTGAACAGCAGAGAAAAAAGCTAATTGTAACAATATTTTACAAAAAAAAGGCAACAATTGTTGCACAACTAAAAGAAAGAAAGTGTTACTCTAGTATTGATAATGAGATACAGAAGTATAAAGTAGGTAAATTGCCAGTCATTCAAAACAAAAAAAACTTCATTAAAGCAATAACCATAAAAGAAGTCGCAAATGCGTACTCGCGCACACACACACACACACACAAGTTAAAAATAGCTTTAACCCAGGGTGATACTTATATATATATTTGCATACAAAGAGAGAAGCGCTCTACCAGGAACGAACAACAGCCCATCAGCTAGTTCTATGGCGATTTACCACCCGGAAGCAGCCTCTTTTAGACCAGTGTGCTTTTCACAAAGGAAAACTTTCCTGAAGTATATCAGTCTGATCCCGCCAATTAAGGTCAGTCCAGCCCCGAAATACCAGGCAATTCTCCTCTGAACAAGGAACATGACAACCCCAGATGATCGTTTCGGCCTCCTATGGGCCTCGTCAATGAGGTGCAGCCACATTGAGCAAAAAGAGGCTGCTTCTAGGGTGGCAACTAGCCATAGAACAAGCTATTATGCTATTGTTCGTTCCCAGGTTGAGCGCTTCTCTCTTTTAATTTATGCAAATTATGACACTTGGGGAAGTCTCCCTAAGTGTGATGTGGGAATCCAGACGTGGACCCGTTGCTCAGTGTGCCTAGAGGGTTATGGCTGCACCTCACTGACGAGGCCCACAATAGGCCGAAACGTACGTCTGGGGTTTTGCTGTTTCCCTTGTTCAGAGAGGGATTGCCTGGTATTTCGGGGCTGGACTGCACTGCCAAGTCAGGATCAGACTGATATGCTACAGGAAAGTTCTTCTCTGTGAAAGGCACATGTTGAGCAAAAAGAGGCTGCTTCTAGGGTGGTAACTAGCCAAAGAACAAGCTATTATGCTATTGTTCATTCCCAGGTTGAGCGCTTCTCTCTTTTAATTTATGATACTTATATATAATCTCCACTGAACAGTTGAATAAAGAGTCAGAGATATTACTATCTCTGACTCTTTATTACTATAGCTAATGCCTTGTGGCTAAACAGTTAATGCTAACTAATACCCAACAATCAATAGGTTGATTATAGCGTAACAAAACCCCTATTTTATAGCTTAGCTAGTTTAAAGTTCCTTCTATAGCAGGAACTTGATTACTTTTACACTGACTATCGATGTCCAATAAATGAGCATATCTGCAGTGGAGAACGAATAACGTTACAAGTGCATCCTTGTAAGCAGCATAAAATGAGGGACTAAGCCCACTGTGAAAAAGTGGCCCAGGGAGAGAGCCTGTGCACGCCATTCCCTCTAACATTCAATTTAAAAGTACGCACAGGAATTACAGTAGTACAATAATTGTTTTTCATTGTTGGTGGGTGGTGTTGAGCTGAGCATTGCTAGTTGGGGTGGGAAACATGACAAACCTTTTCACTTGTTACCAGGATTTTTTTTCTTACCAGGATTTACTAAATAACAGTTCTGAAACAGGCAGTTTGCAAAAGACCTGTATAATATAATATAGCTACCCAACTGCCCTCAGTCTGCCTAAGCTTCCGTGCTCTGACTTGACAACTGAGCACACAACAACATGTATTTAATTATCTGCATTTTGTTCTTTCCCCATGTCAGGCATAAACACCAATAAAGAAGAAAAGCAGTTATTTGACTGTGTTAGTAAAACTGGTCCTTAGAAAAAATTCCCTGATACTGTTGTGGTCTATTGTCAAGTACTGAGACAATATCAACCGATAAATAATGTAAAAGTGATACATTCTATGATTGTGTTTGCCCCAAGCCATTGGGTCACAATAACTGAACCAAGAAACCCATTCATTGAATTTAAATCTAGATCTATGTTTGGTTCTGATGTACGTTAAAAAAAAAAAATAGCCATGATGCAGAAAATAAAGATTTACATTTGACATAAACCAGATCTCAAATGTAATGCTGCATTTTGTGAGCTTGGTTGGTCAGTTTGGGAGCTTTATACTACTGTCCTTCTGTCATGTTCCCCTAATGACTAAATTTACATATCGGAACTCCTAACTTCTATCAGAAATGCTAACCAACCTCTGACCAAAAATGACCAGCTGCAGACCAAACAAACGGCTAGATTATGAGTTTTACGGTAAGAGCTGCTCGGTGCAAACTTGCACGTTATTGTCACCGCTCACTTACCTACAGCGCTGGTATTACAGGTCTTCATAAACCCAGCGTTAATAGGCAAGAAGTGAGCGTAGAGCAAAATTGTGCTCCATACCGCACTCCAATACCAGCTTAAGTCAGTGGTGAGCTGGTTTTACGTGCTTGTGCACGATTTCTCCATAGACATCAGTGGGGAGAGCTGGCTGAAAAAAAGCCTAACACCTGCAATAAAGCAGTTTAAAGCTCCGTAACGCAGCCCCATTGATTCCTATAATTTATGTTTACACCTACCACTCTAACATGAACCCCAAGTCTAAACACCCCTAATCTTACACTTATTAACCCAATATCTGCCGCCCCCGACATCGCCAACACCTACATTATACTTATTAACTCCTAATCTGCCGCACCGGACATGCCCTGTTCCGATCAGCCAATAGAATGTGAGCTCAATCCTATTGGCTGATTGGATTAGCCAATAGGGTTGAAGTTCAATCCTATTGGCTGATTGCACCAGCCAATAGGATTTTTTCAACTTTAATTCCGATTGGCTGATAGAATTCTATCAGCCAATTGGAATTAAAGGGACACCATCTTGGATGACATAATTTAAAGGAACCTTCATTCAGCAAGAAGACTTCGATTGAAGAGGATGCTCCACGCCGGATGTCTTGAAGATAGGAGATGCCGTCTGGATGAAGACTTCTGCGGGCTTGGATGAAGACTTCGGCTGCTTAGATGAAGACTTCTGCAGCTTCATTGAGGATGGATGTCGAGTCTTCAAAACTGTAAATGGATCTTCGGGGGTTAGTGTTAGGCTTTTTTAAGGGTTTATTGGGTGTGTTTTAGTTTTAGATTAGGGCTTTTGGGCAATTGAAAACGAGCTAAATGCCCTTTGCAGGGCAATAGGGAGCTTAGGTTTTTTTAGTTAGGTTTTTATTTGGTTGGTTGGTTGTGTGGGTGGTGGGTTTTACTGTTGGGGGGTGTTTGTATTTTGTTTTACAGGTAAAAGAGCTGATTTCTTTGGGGCAATGCCCCGCAAAAGGCCCTTTTAAGGGCTATTGGTAGTTTAGTTTAGGCTAGGGTTTTTTTATTTTGGGGGGCTTTTTTATTTTGATAGGGCTATTAGATTAGGTGTAATTAGTTTAAATATGTAATAATTTCTTTTTTTATTTTGTGTGATTTAGTGTGTGTTTGTTTTTTGTAATTTAGGTAATTGTATTTAATTTAGGTAATTTATTTAATTGTAGTGTAAGGTTAGGTGTTAGTGTAAGGCCGGTTAGGTTTTATTTTACAGGTAAATTTGTATTTATTTTAGCTAGGTAGTTGGTAAATAGTTAATAACTATTTAGTAACTATTCTACCTAGTTAAAATAAATACAAACTTGCCTGTAAAATAAAAATAAACCCTAAGCTAGCTACAATGTAACTATTGGTTATATTGTAGCTAGCTTAGGGTTTATTTTACAAGTAAGTAATTATTTTTAAATAGGCATTATTTAGTTATTAATAGTAGGTTTTATTTAAATTTATTTTAATTATATTTAAATTAGGGGGTGTTAGGGTTAGACTTAGGGGTTAATAAATTTAGTATAATGGCGGTAACATTGGGGGCAGTAGATTAGGGGTTAATAAATGTAGGTGGGTGGAGGAGATGCTAGGGGCGGCAGATTAGGGGTTATTAATATTTAACTAGTGTTTGCGAGGCGGGAGTGCGGCGGTTTAGGGGTTAATATGTTTATTCTAGTGGCGGTGATGTCAGGAGCGGCAGATTAGGGGATAATAATTTTGTTTTAGTGTTTGTGATGCGGGAGGGCCTCAGTTTAGGGGTTAATAGGTAGTTTATGGATGTGAGTGTACTTTTTAGCACTTTTTAGCAGGCACTGAAACGCACACGTGTGAAGGAAACTGACTGTTATTGTTTCACAGTCAAAAAAGTTTTTTTTTTTTTTTTTTAAATGTACACTACTGTTACACTAGATATGAGTTGCACTGGTGTGACACTGTGCCCTGTCAGGCACTGAAACGCACACGTGTGAAGGAAACTGACTGCTATTATTTCACAGTCAAAAAAGTGTTGTTTTTTTAAATGTACACTACTGTTACACTAGATATGAGTTTCACTGGTGTGACACTGTGCCCTGTCAGGCACTGAAACGCACACGTGTAAAGGAAACTGACTGCTATTATTTCACAGTCAAAAAAGTGTTGTTTTTTTTAAATGTACACTACTGTTACACTAGATATGAGTTGCACTGGTGTGACACTGTGCCCTGTCAGGCACTGAAACGCACACGTGTGATGGAAACTGACTGCTATTATTTCACAGTCAAAAAAGTGTTTTTTTTTTTAAATGTACACTACTATTACACTAGATATGAGTTGCACTGGTGTGACACTGTACCCTGGCAGGCACTGAAACGCACACGTGTGAAGGAAACTGACTGCTATTATTTCACAGTCAAAAAAGTGTTGATTTTTTTAAATGTACACTACTGTTACACTAGATATGAGTTGCACTGGTGTGACACTGTACCCTGGCAGGCACTGAAACGCACACGTGTGAAGGAAACTGACTGTTATTGTTTCACAGTCAAAAAAGTGTTGTTTTTTTTAAATGTACACTACTGTTACACTAGATATGAGTTGCACTGGTGTGACACTGTGCCCTGTCAGGCACTGAAATGCACACGTGTGAAGGAAACTGACTGCTATTATTTCACAGTCAAAAAAGTGTTGTTGTTTTTAAATGTACACTACTGTTACACTAGATATGAGTTGCACTGGTGTGACACTGTGCCCTGAAAGGGAAAGAAAAACGCACACGTGTGAAGGAAACTGACTGCTATTATTTCACATTCAAAAAAGTGTTTTTTTTTGTTTTTTTTTATTTTATATTTTTTATTGAAGTTTCAACAAACAATGAGATATATAATACAACAACAATTGCCCATGCATCAGTTTGACATCTAAATATAACATACAGTGATATGACATAAGGGTTATCCATGTGGTTAGTAAGGAAGTATCTGTTCCAGGCAGCTAATTGAGTCAAGAGTTTTAGGACTTGCGAAAAATAATCATAACAGTATAAATATTAAAAGGTTGGCCTGAACCAATAGAACCCATGCTATGTCTGGGAAGGTGTCAGTTTTAAGTTTGGACAGGTTATGATGAGACTTCATTTTATATTTTAGTAATAGGGATCTAATCTCTGCCCCTATAGAATGAATAAAGTGAAAATTCCTGTCTTGATATGGGGAGTTAGAATTGTGAATGACCACGAGAAGGTCAGGGTGAACCTGAAAGAAGAGGGGTTACAGTGGGCAAGAGCCACTTGAATTGTGAGAGGGGAGGGGAGGGGAGGGGGAGGAAAAAGCAGGGAGGGCGGAGCCTACTGTGATGGGGTAACAGGATAAGTATGTTTATGGGACTATGTAAGCTATCAATGTACAAAAGGTAATGCCCAGAATGGGGACCTGCGGGGAGCATTTTGTAAGAAATGTGAGTCTAAAAGGTTGAGATAGAAGTAACAATGGTGGTGGCCGAGGTGTGGGGGTGGGGTCAGAACTTTCTGTTTGGACCTTAGTGGGGGGTATGTAGTAAGAGAAAGGTAAATGACATAGAGTTTAGGCAGTTGCAAAGTATTTCTTATCCAAATACTACAGAAGTAAACAGGCAGATTGTCATTATCTATAGTGGTCAGGACAAGCACCCCCAGTGTACAGAGATGTCATATTCAAAAAGTCCTCCAACTATATGTAAGATGGAATTAGCTATATGTAACAATTACCATTCTGCCTGTAGTTTACAGAGGAAGCCTCTATAAGATATGTAGGAACCTTAACAGCCAACTGATTTTCATATAAAGAGTAATAAAGGGATGTAACCGCATGGCTGCAGGCTTAATTATCCCTAGATAAACAGCAGGTACATTTTATGCGTGAAATTTCTACAGATATGCCCAACATTCTCCCACTATACCCCAGCAGAAAAAAAAAACAATAAAGAAGACAAAATACTACATTGTCAAAAAGTGAAATAACCAGGATCACAAAACTATTTATCACTTGGGAATACCGCAAATGGGCACTAGGTATAGTGAAAGCTTTAATCACCCAATGCCCATCTTATGGCACAGCCTTGCTTGAGGATCATGAAGGGCGCTACTAGTCTGTATGATACCCTCTGCATTAAGTCTCCGGATCAGTGAGTACTCTAGATCGCGAGCCAGGGGGAAGTCGAAGCACATGATTTCCCTGATATTTCTTCTGTGAGCCAGGCCGGGTAATGGCGACGCTGGGTACAGTTGAGGGAGGCGGTGTGACACATTCACCATCCAGTCTAACCACTTATACAAGCGGTAAAGTCCATTGGTAGTGAGAGTCTCAATAGTGTTTTTTTTTTTTAAATGTACACTACTGTTACACTAGATATGAGTTGCACTGGTGTGACACTGTGCCCTGAAAGGCACTGAAACGCACACATGTGAAGGAAACTGACTGCTATTATTTCACAGTCAAAAAAGTGTTGTTGTTTTTTAAATGTACACTACTGTTACACTAGATATGAGTTGCACTGGTGTGAAAATGTGCCCTGGCAGGCACTGAAACGCACACGTGTGAAGGAAACTGACTGCTATTATTTCACAGTCAAAAAAGTGTTGTGTTTTTTAAATGTACACTACTGTTACAACAGATATGAGTGGTGGCACTGGGGTGACACTGTGCCCTGGCAGGCACTGAAACGCACACGTGTGAAGGAAACTGACTGCTATTATTTCACAGTCAAAAAAGTGTTGTTGTTTTTTAAATGTACACTACTGTTACACTAGATATGAGTTGCACTGGTGTGACACTGTACCCTGGCAGGCACTAAAACGCACACGTGTGAAGGAAACTGACTGCTATTATTTCACAGTCAAAAAAGTGTTGATTTTTTAAATGTACACTACTGTTACACTCGATATGAGTTGCACTGGTGTGACACAGTGCCCTGTCAGGCACTGAAACGCACACATGTGAAGGAAACTGACTGCTATTATTTCACAGTCAAAAAAGTGTTGTTTTTTTAAATGTACACTACTGTTACACTAGATATGAGTTGCACTGGTGTGACATTGTACCCTGGCAGGCACTAAAACGCACACGTGTGAAAGAAACTGACTGCTATTATTTCACAGTCAAAAAAGTGTTGCTTTTTTTAAATGTGCACTACTGTTACACTAGATATGAGTTGCACTGGTGTGACACTGTGCCCTGTCAGGCACTGAAACGCACACGTGTGAAGGAAACTGACTGCTATTATTTCACAGTCAAAAAAGTGTTGTTTTTTTAAATGTACACTACTGTTACACTAGATATGAGTTGCACTGGTGTGACACTGTACCCTGGCAGGCACTGAAACGCACACGTGTGAAGGAAACTGACTGCTATTATTTCACAGTCAAAAAAGTGTAGTTTTTTTAAATGTACACTACTGTTACACTAGATATGAGTTGCTCTGGTGTGACACTGTGCCCTGTCAGGCACTGAAATGCACACGTGTGAAGGAAACTGACTGCTATTATTTCACAGTCAAAAAAGTGTTGTTTTTTTTAAATGTACACTACTGTTACACTAGATATGAGTTGCACTGGTGTGACACTGTGCCCTGTCAGGCACTGAAACGCACATGTGTGAAGGAAACTGACTGTTATTATTTCACAGTCAAAAAAAGTGTTGTTTTTTTTAAATGTACACTACTGTTACACTAGATATGAGTTGCACTGGTGTGACACTGTACCCTGGCAGGCACTGAAACGCAAACGTGTGAAGGAAACTGACTGTTATTATTTCACAGTCAAAAAAAGTGTTGTTTTTTTTAAATGTACACTACTGTTACACTAGATATGAGTTGCACTGGTGTGACACTGTGCCCTGTCAGGCACTGAAACGCACACGTGTGAAGGAAACTGACTGCTATTATTTCACAGTCAAAAAAGTGTTGTTTTTTTAAATGTATACTACTGTTACACTAGATATGAGTTGCACTGGTGTGACACTGTACCCTGGCAGGCACTGAAACGCACACGTGTGAAGGAAACTGACTGTTATTATTTCACAGTCAAAAAAGGTTTTTTTTTAAATGTACACTACTGTTACAACAGATATGAGTGGTGGCACTGGGCAAGTGGGCACAGTATACGCTGTGAGCCTGACACACACGCTGGCAGGCAGGCAACTGCAATTAGATTACACAGGGAAAAAAACAAAAAAACAGACTGATGTTCTAGCCCAAAAAAGGGCTTTTTGGGGTGCTGTCCTTACAGCAGAGATCAGATGAGTCCTTCAGGACTGTAGTGGACACTGAATACACTAGCCTAGCTATCGATTTCCCTATTAAATCAGCAGCAGCTACACTGTCCCTTTTCTCACTAAGAATGCAGCTTCCGAATGAATCTAAAATGGATGCTGTCCAGGAGGTGGGAGGGTCTGGGAGGGAGGGTCTGCGGCTGATTGGCTGTAATGTGTCTTCTGACTGTGAGGTAGAGGGTCAAAGTTTACTCAATGATGACGAATAGGGGGCGGATCGAACATCGCATATGTGCGCCCGCCGCGGCGAACGCGAACATGCTATGTTCCCCGGGAACTATTCGCCGGCAAACTATTCGCAACATCACTACCCAATTATCTTGGTGATACAAATATATTTTTTTCATCTGCAGTTGTGATCCTCCCAAGAGTTGAAACCTAAGTTTTCTCAGACGTTTTACACCTTGACAAAGAGTGGAGTCCCGAAACGCGCGTCAAAGTTTTTTATGACGCTATCACCTGCACAAACATGTGTCTAGAAGGCTCCACATCTAAACCTGCTATTCAGAGATTGAAGACATTGAGGTAGGAAAACGGAGGGATCTACAATTACCATACCCAGTCACACACAACTGCGGTAAGTCTCACTGTTGCGGTCTACAACATGGGATACAAATCAAGACCTAGGTAACACTGAGGCAGGCACAATATGGTGTTGGGCTGACACAGAGACATAAGTAACGGCTGAGGAAGCTGCATAACGGGCGTCTGTCTGTTAATACACAGTGAGTGAAGATTTAGTTTGTGTGAAGTTAGGGACTGCATATTTATATTATTACCTCCGCCATATATTTGGACGGGAGAACAGGTTGTTATATATATGTGGATAGTAGACACAGGAGCCTCAAAGCATAAGTATTGACAAGCAAGAGAAATACAATTGAAGATTGCTTTAAAAGGTTGATGTACAACATATGCATATCGTAATTGGTACTTTGCAATGCAGTGGGACATGACTCTATGAAATCAATAAGAAGTAGCACTTGTTATTGAGATTATCATAAAATGATGTTAACGTGCTAAATGTGGATTACAAAAGTGTGTGCCCACAGATCAACTGGCACGGTATGCAAATTGGTACAAGTAAAAGTTGCAATCTTTGAAGATACTGTTATAAGATGCATTATGGAAACATCTATAGACAACTGAGACTGTGAACTTTATTATTTTTTATGGGTTTTTTTGGCAGGTATTGCTGGTCATTCCCCTTTGGGATGCCTTGGGGTCAATATTATTGTTCTTGCAATTTATTAACACATTTTTTTGTATGATTGATTTTGTTTGATGGGAGTTGAGTGTGTTCATTTAGCTTTTTATTCTGTAGCGGTTATTATTTGGAGGATGGGGTTTGTGTGAAGACGAATGGGTTATTTAAACATTCAAGCTTCTAAAAGTTTAAGTAATAAAATATTCTGAGACTCAAATGCTGGGATTCTTTTGTATTATTACATCAAGGTTGATGTATTACAAGTGTATGAAAGTCCTGAGATCATTTTGTATCATAGATACATCAATGACATCCTCCTTATATGGAGAGGTACACAGGAGGGGTTAAACACTTGGGTTGAAACATTGAACAACTCCACATACCCTTTTAAATTAAAAGTGACAGCCAATAAAGAGTCCATAGAATTCCTGGATCTATGCATTTACAAAGAGGGTGAGAGATTAAATACCACACTCTATGATAAAGAAACTGATCGCAATTCCATTCTTCATACTGACAGCTGCCATCCTCGTCCACTTCTTAGAGCTATTCCGTGAGCACAAATGCTTTGAGTGGCACACAATAATACATCCAGTGACAGAAGTGCACTCCAAGTACAACAAATGGAACAAAAGTTTGCCTCTTGTGGCTACAGTAATGAAGATATTGTGTTGGCAAAGATAACAGTATCAAATATCACACAGCAAGAATTGATACAACACAAACCTTCCAAGGACGTCACTCCATGTATGACTTTCATCATGGTTTATTTACTTACTGCAATTGAGGATGATGTCTAAGACACTTAAGAAGGATTGGCATGTTATTAACAGTGTTGCCTCTTTACCTTTTGATGCATATGCATCACCAAGGACAGGGTTTAAGCGAGATAAAAACCTCAGGGATCTTTTGATGCATACTGACCCCCAACATTGTTACAAAACAGAAACTTGGTTAAAACCAAAAAAACTTGGATCATTTAGGTGCCCTAGCTGCACAACATGTCATTCTATGATACAAGGGATTGACTTTAGACACCCACATACCAATTAAAGGTTTAGGATTAAACATTATTTTACCTGCACTACAAAATGTTTAAAATATATGCTCAGCTGCATTTGTGGTCTGTTTTACATTGGGAAAACGAAAGACGATATAAAGAAACGTATGGTCAATCATAGGAGTGCCATTTGGGCTGCCATAGACAAGGGTAACAGCAATTAGCCTGTAGCCAGGCACTTTGCGGAGAAGGGCCACACACGGTCGTTACTACATGTGTTCTTATTATACCCATCAGTGACGTGCACTCATAAGAGGCAGGTGAGGCAGTGCCTCCCCTGGACAATCTATGTATTACACCCTTTTTGTACAAATTAAAAAAAAAAATCCTTTTTTTTTTTTTCAATATATATTTTTTTAATAAACAGGTGACCCCCCTTACCCCCCCCACCCCTCCACCAAATTTATTTAATTTGTTATGTGTATTGTGCAAAAAAAACTTTATAATACATGTATTAATTAAATACAATACATACATTCATATTGCGCAATAATAAACTGGAGGCTAGCTATCCTTATATTGCACAATATGAAATGTATTGGGAACTATGGGCCGCTGAGAGACTGCTGCTGCCATCAAGAGGATAATCAGTGCTAATGCAGCAGTGCTCTCAATGCGGCCCATGCTCCCACACCGGAGGCTCGCCTCGGGAGCAAGTTGGCCGTCTCAGCCAATCAGATCTCAGTATTGCCCGCAACTGTGTCTGAGTCTCTGGGCGGGCTGCCGGAATTGAGGCGCGCGTCGTCAGCGTCTGTCACGTGCCCGGCGTCATCTCAGCCTCAGACTACTAGTGAGACGGAGAGTCGGACATCGAGCAGCAGCACTGAGAGTATTCTTTTACTAACACAGGTAAGGTACACATTGCCGATACTTCCCGCTACAATAGTACTTATTAATAAAATTACAAAGAGCACTCAGTCAGCACAATCTTACAGAGGCATCTTAGCGCACACGGCTTTTAACAGTGCACAACAAGCTAGGAACTTCAGTTTTTATTTTTTAAATGATGCAGGAAATTTTGTTGGCTTCCGTTATTAGATGCAGCACCAGTGGTAGATCAAGGGTGGGGGCAGGGCAACAAGAACCCCTGATAGCCGGGACTGCACTATTAGCTCACCGTAAAGCTATCTGATATGACAGTGATGCTTCCCAGCCCCTTCTCAGTGAGTCCTGCGTTGCCAGAGAGGAAATGGAGCTGCAGATAATGAATTTAGCTTCAGCTGTACAGCGTAGAGAAAGATTAGCATAAAGATGAAATGCTAAACAGCTAAAAGTAAAAGACAGTGGATCATGTTAGAGGAGTGGGGGACAATAACTTCAGCTTGCAACAAGAGGTTAATTAGAGAAGTAGTATTAGCCTTATACTACTGCTCTAATTAACCTCTTGTTCCAAGCTGCAGTTATTGTCCCCCACTCCTCCTCTAACATGATCCACTGTCTTTTACTTGTAGCCGTTCAGCATTTCATCTTTATGCTAATCTCTACACTGAACAGCTGAAGCTAAAGATCATATGTGCAATGCCTATAAAATTAGGCATCCTGGAAATTGTGTCTCATGTTTACAATATTTTGCTTCAGATCAGCACCACTGCTTAACTCAGGAAGTAACCTGAATGAACTCCTCCCTCCGGTCTGCACAGAACACACACTGATCTTCTCCCTGTCCCTTTATAGAAGCTATGTGTAAATATTTGCTGAGCAGTTATTTTAACTAAGAGGTCAGTACTCAGTGTCTGCCTGTGAGTGTGACAGAAAACGTTTGAGACAGATATGTGTATATGAGGGTGTGTGAGGTGTGTGCATGTGGAGGGGTAAGGGCTGTGTGTGAGGGAGAGCTAAGAGAGTGAGGGGGCTGTGCATGTGGAGGGGTAAGAGGGGGGGGTGAGAGTGGTGTGTGAATGAGAGATTGCATATGTTTGTAAAGAGGAGGCTGTGTGTGAGTGAGAGGTGGACTGAGAGGGTCAGGAGGGAGGGAGAGAGAGAATGGGATTCAGAAAGATAGCTGATAGGAGCTGCCTGGTTTGAGGTTGGGTTGTGAAGGTGAGAAGGGGGCTTTGTGAGTGAGTGAGAGGGGAGCTGACAGGGTAAGGAGGGGTCTGTGTATGAGGGAGAGGGGATGACTGAGTGAGGAGAGGGCCGTTTGTGAGAGAGTGGATCTGAGAGGGTAAGGAGGGGGCTGTGTGTTAGGGAGAGGGGGATGAGAGCGTGCAGAGGGGGTTGTGTGTGGGAGAGGGTAGCTGACAGGATAAGGAGTTGGCTGTTCATGTGTGAAGGAACCGAGAGGGTGAGGAGGGGGGCTGTGTCTGCATGAAGCAGCTGAGAGGTTGTGGAGGGGGCTGTGTGTGTGAGGGAGAGCTTAGAGAGTGAGGGGGCTGTGTGTGTGAGGGAGAGCTTAGAGAGTGAGGGGGCTGTGTGTGAGGGAGACCTTAGAGAGTGAGGGGGCTGTGTGAGAGGGAGAGCTTAGAGAGTGAGGGGGCTGTGTGTGTGAGGGGGCTGTGTGTGTGTGTGAGGGAGACCTTAGAGAGTGAGGGGGCTGTGTGTGAGGGAGACCTTAGAGAGTGAGGGGGCTGTGTGTGTGAGGGAGAACTTAGAGAGTGAGGGGGCTGTGTGTGTGAGGGAGAACTTAGAGAGTGAGGGGGCTGTGTGTATGAGGGAGAGCTTAGAGAGTGAGGGGGCTGTGTGAGAGGAAGAGCTTAGAGAGTGAGGGGGCTGTGTGTGTGAGGGAGAGCTTAGAGAGTGAGGGGGCTGTGTGTGTGAGGGAGAGCTTAGAGAGTGAGGGGGCTGTGTGTGTGAGGGAGAGCTTAGAGAGTGAGGGGGCTGTGTGTGTAAGGAAGAGCTTAGAGAGTGAGGGGGCTGTGTGTGTGAGGGAGAGCTTAGAGAGTGAGGGGGCTGTGTGTGTGAGGGAGAGCTTAGAGAGTGAGGGGGCTGTGTGTGTGAGGGAGAGCTTAGAGAGTGAGGGGGCTGCGTGTGTGAGGGAGAGCTTAGAGAGTGAGGGGGCTGTGTGTGTGAGGGAGAGCTTAGAGAGTGAGGGGGCTGTGTGTGTGAGGGAGAACTTAGAGAGTGAGGGTGTGTGTGAGGGAGAGCTTAGAGAGTGAGGGGGCTGTGTGTGAGGGAGAGCTTAGAGAGTGAGGGGGCTGTGTGTGTGAGGGAGAGCTTAGAGAGTGAGGGGGCTGTGTGAGAGGAAGAGCTTAGAGAGTGAGGGGGCTGTGTGTGTGAGGGAGAGCTTAGAGAGTTAGGGGGCTGTGTGAGAGGAAGAGCTTAGAGAGTGAGGGGGCTGTGTGTGTGAGGGAGAGCTTAGAGAGTTAGGGGGCTGTGTGAGAGGAAGAGCTTAGAGAGTGAGGGGGCTGTGTGTGAGAGGGAGAGCTTAGAGAGTGAGGGTGTGTGTGAGGGAGAGCTTAGAGAGTGAGGGGACTGTGTGTGAGGGAGAGCTTAGAGAGTGAGGGGGAGGTGTGTGTGAGGGAGAGCTTAGAGAGTGAGGGGGCTGTGTGAGAGGATGAGCTTAGAGAGTGAGGGGGCTGTGTGTGTGAGGGAGAGCTTAGAGAGTTAGGGGGCTGTGTGAGAGGAAGAGCTTAGAGAGTGAGGGGGCTGTGTGTGTGAGGGAGAGCTTAGAGAGTGAGGGGGCTGTGTGTGTGAGGGAGAGCTTAGAGAGTGAGGGGGCTGTGTGTGTGAGGGAGAGCTTAGAGAGTGAGGGGGCTGTGTGTGAGGGAGACCTTAGAGAGTGAGGGGGCTGTGTGAGAGGGAGAGCTTAGAGAGTGAGGGGGCTGTGTGTGTGAGGGGGCTGTGTGTGTGTGTGAGGGAGACCTTAGAGAGTGAGGGGGCTGTGTGTGAGGGAGACCTTAGAGAGTGAGGGGGCTGTGTGTGTGAGGGAGAACTTAGAGAGTGAGGGGGCTGTGTGTGTGAGGGAGAACTTAGAGAGTGAGGGGGCTGTGTGTATGAGGGAGAGCTTAGAGAGTGAGGGGGCTGTGTGAGAGGAAGAGCTTAGAGAGTGAGGGGGCTGTGTGTGTGAGGGAGAGCTTAGAGAGTGAGGGGGCTGTGTGTGTATGAGGGAGAGCTTAGAGAGTGAGGGGGCTGTGTGTGTGAGGGAGAGCTTAGAGAGTGAGGGGGCTGTGTGTGTAAGGAAGAGCTTAGAGAGTGAGGGGGCTGTGTGTGTGAGGGAGAGCTTAGAGAGTGAGGGGGCTGTGTGTGTGAGGGAGAGCTTAGAGAGTGAGGGGGCTGTGTGTGTGAGGGAGAGCTTAGAGAGTGAGGGGGCTGCGTGTGTGAGGGAGAGCTTAGAGAGTGAGGGGGCTGTGTGTGTGAGGGAGAGCTTAGAGAGTGAGGGGGCTGTGTGTGTGAGGGAGAACTTAGAGAGTGAGGGTGTGTGTGAGGGAGAGCTTAGAGAGTGAGGGGGCTGTGTGTGAGGGAGAGCTTAGAGAGTGAGGGGGCTGTGTGTGTGAGGGAGAGCTTAGAGAGTGAGGGGGCTGTGTGAGAGGAAGAGCTTAGAGAGTGAGGGGGCTGTGTGTGTGAGGGAGAGCTTAGAGAGTTAGGGGGCTGTGTGAGAGGAAGAGCTTAGAGAGTGAGGGGGCTGTGTGTGTGAGGGAGAGCTTAGAGAGTTAGGGGGCTGTGTGAGAGGAAGAGCTTAGAGAGTGAGGGGGCTGTGTGTGAGAGGGAGAGCTTAGAGAGTGAGGGTGTGTGTGAGGGAGAGCTTAGAGAGTGAGGGGGAGGTGTGTGTGAGGGAGAGCTTAGAGAGTGAGGGGGCTGTGTGAGAGGAAGAGCTTAGAGAGTGAGGGGGCTGTGTGTGTGAGGGAGAGCTTAGAGAGTTAGGGGGCTGTGTGAGAGGAAGAGCTTAGAGAGTGAGGGGGCTGTGTGTGAGAGGGAGAGCTTAGAGAGTGAGGGGGCTGTGTGTGTGAGGGAGACCTTAGAGAGTGAGGGGGCTGTGTGTGTGAGGGAGAGCTTAGAGAGTGAGGGGGCTGTGTGTGTGAGGGAGAGCTTAGAGAGTGAGGGGGCTGTGTGTGTGAGGGAGAGCTTAGAGAGTGAGGGGGCTGTGTGCGTGAGGGAGAGCTTAGAGAGTGAGGGGGCTGTGTGTGAGGGAGAGCTTAGAGAGTGAGGGGGCAGTGTGTGAGGGAGAGCTTAGAGAGTGAGGGGGCTGTGTTTGAGGGAGAGCTTAGAGAGTGAGGGGGCTGTGTGTGTGAGGGAGAGCTTAGAGAGTGAGGGGGGCTGTGTGTGAGGGAGACCTTAGAGAGTGAGGGGGGCTGTGTGTGAGGGAGACCTTAGAGAGTGAGGGGGGTTGTGTGTGTGAGGGAGAGCTTAGAGAGTGAGGGGGCTGTGTGTGTGAGGGAGAGCTTAGAGAGTGAGGGGGCTGTGTGTGTGAGGGAGAGCTTAGAGAGTGAGGGGGCTGTGTGTGTGAGGGAGAGCTTAGAGAGTGAGGGGGCTGTGTGTGAGGGAGAGCTTAGAGAGTGAGGGGGCTGTGTGTGTGAGGGAGATGCTCTGGTAATGTTCCACAGTCCACTTCCCAACTTCTCTGGCAGTTTAATAAATATATGTTAAAATGAGCAGCCATCTTGCAGCCATCTTGTGATTTAGTGCTTATTTGCTTAATAAATGTATTTTGTGTTTGACAAGGTCAGTATTGTAACTTACTAAATATATTTAAATTATAAATATATTTTAATGAGCAGCCATTTTGTGATTTTGTGCTTATTTGCTTAATAAATGTAACTTACAACACTGACCAGGTCATACACAAAATACATTTATTAATCAAAACTTGCAAGTTGCTATGCTATGGTATGTTTGTTGAAAATCAGATCTAAATATGCTCATTAGCTACTGAGCATATTTAGATATTTTTTCCAACAAAGGATATCTGATTTTCTTCATTCTTTTGATATCCTTTGTTGAAAAGCATATCTAAATACGCCCAGTAGCTACAAAGCATATTTAGATATGCTTTTCAACAAAGGATATCAAAAGAATGAAGAAAATCATATATACTTTGTTGAAAATCATATCTAAATATGCTCAGTAGCTAATGAGCATATTTAGATCTGAGTTTCTTCATTCTTTTGATATCCTTTGTTGAAAAGCATATCTAAATATGCTCATAGCTACTGAGCATATTTAGATATGATTTTCAACAAAGGACAGGGGCGGACTGACAGGTCGGGCAAATCGGCCCTGGCCCGAGGGCCCGGCTTCTTAAAGGGGCCCCGTGCATCATACTGATGCTGCTGCAGTTTTTTTTTCTATTTTATTTATTTATTAATAAATATATTTTTTTTTGCCTTTAATTATTTTTTTTTATTTTTTTCAGTGGGGCAGGGTGGGGGGTGTAGGGGGGCTCCGGTGCGGTGGTGGAGGAATTGGAAAGGAACTTACTTAGTGAATGAACTAACTTAGCTCAAGCAGGAGCCGGTTAATGTGACGTCACATGGCAAGTAGGAAGGAACAAAAGACTGGAGCGCGGAGCCTGTGTTACAAGTAAGAAAGCGGCAGCCAGCCCTGCAATATGTGGACCGGCCGGTGTATATAAATCTGGAATCCGGTCCACATATTAATGATCACCTGCCCTGGCTCTGTCTGGCTGCTCAGCTCCGCCTCCACACGCCGTGCGCACACAATGTTAACTGCGCACATTAGAGGCTTAGGTTAGGCGGCAGCTGCAGCAGACAGACAGTGGCCACACGTGAAGGAAGGAGCCGAGCTGCTAAGGAGGACTGAGCCAGCCAGAGGTGGGCCGAGGCGACGCCGACTAAGGACTTAAGGTTAAGGAGCTCAGGTATGTCAGATAGTGAAGAAGCCCCTGCTGCTGGAGGTAATTAAATGTTATGTGAAGTGATTGAACCCAACTATCAGACTTCTGGCATGGCGGGAATACCAGTCTTGGAAAAAAAAATATACTCTTTTGCATTTTGTACTGGGGGAGGAGGGGGTTAGACTTAGTGGCTGTGCAGTCTGCAGATGATTGTGACAATTTTTTTTAAGCTGTGAAGAATGCGGTTGGCATTGCAAGGTTAATTCGAGCCAAACACACCAGAAGGCAGATTTATCCACAAACAGGCTGTTTGTGGAATGTGGAAAAATCTGCATTCTGGTCTGTTTGGCACAAATTAACCTTGCAATGCCAACCGCATTCTTCACAGCTTAAAAAAAAAAAATTGTCACAATCATCTGCAATGCCAGTGTTTTCAGTATTCACTTGAAGTCACTTTTTTTTAACTTTTTTAATTTATCTTCTGACCCTTGACACAATTTAGCATTACATGAGCCTTTATGGCAAGCAGCTAATCATCAGAGCCAGCTTTGCTGAAAACCTTAAAAATCAAGATATCACACCTAGTTGTGGTTTAGTGGAGACTGAGGTAGGCTCTTAAAAGATTGTTATTTACAATATATGATTTTCCCTCTTTCCTTTTTTTTCTGTGCACCTACAATTCAATTCCTCCCCATTGCAAGTGTGATAGATAGTAGATACTTACTTTATGTGGATTTATTCTGATGCATTGTAATTAAAATCCCTCTTGTTATATACATTATATTTATGTCTACACTGGCAATATGCACCTTCAAAACCATGGCATGTTCATCTGGTAATGTTTTTGAATGATTCCTAATGTTATGTGTGTGAAAATCTTAATAAAAATGTATTTAAACAAAATAAAAAAATTAAGATATTGGGCACAAAGGAATATATTACTTAGCAACATCAACAGACAATAAGGTATAAATTAATGACTTGTATAACTAGAGGCAATAGCTGGACGTAACTGCTGTGCCAGTCAGTTTATTTTGGAATGAGGTTATTCAATCCATAAAAATCCCCCAACAAAGTATTGATTGACAGCCCTGTGAATGACAAATAACTAATGTGGATTTTTTTTCTTGTTGGGGGGACTCTGTTCTTTCACAAAAGATACAAATTATAAAATTCTGTGTGCCTAGGTCAGCATCCAACATTTGAGAAAAGGAAGTGAGGAATTTATACTGTAGCATCCAGTTTGAGGATGAGGTGCCTGAGAACCTTCCTCTTATGGAATCCACAGCTGTTTAAAACAGCAAATTCCAAGGCTGAAATTGTATACAAAGTACTTCTGTGGATTCCATCAGAGGAAAGTTCTTAGTCACCTCATCTTCAAACTGGATGCTACAGTATACATTTCTCACTTCCTTTTTTCAAACGGATGCTGACCTAGGCACACAGTATCCTTTGTATCCTTTGTGAAAGAACATAGAGTCCCCCCAAGAAGAAAAAAATCCACATTAATTATTTTTCATTCACAGGGCTGTCAATCAATACTTTGTTGGGGGATTTTTATGGATTGAATAACCTAATTCCAAAATAAACTGGCTGGTACAGCAGATATGTCCAGCTATTGCCTCTAGTTATACAAGTCATTCATCTATACCTTATTGTCTGTTGATGTTGCTAAGTGATATATTCCTCTGTGCCCAATATCTTGATTATTATTATTTTTTTTAAATACATTTTTATTAAGATTCTTACACACATAAGAAGAAGGAATCATTCAAAAACATCACCAAATAAACACAGTTTTGTAGGTGCATATTGCCAGTGTAGACATAAATATAATGTATATAACAAGAGGGATTTTAATTACAATGCATCAGAATAAATCCACATAATGTAAGTATCTATTACACATGCAATGGAGAGGAATTGAATTGTAGGTGCACAGAAAAAAAAGGGAAGGGGGAAAAATCATATATTGAAAATAACAATCTATCAAGAGCCTACCTCTCCACTAAACCACAACTATGTGTGCTATCTTGATTTTCAATGAGGTTTTTTAAGCAAAGCTGGCTCTGATGATTAGCTGCCTGCCATAAAGGCTAATATAATACTAAATTTTGTCAAGGGTCAGAAGATAAATTTAAAAAGCTGAAACAAGTGCCTTCACGTGAATACTGAAAACACTGGCAGTGCAGATGATTGTGAGTTGACATTATTTTTTATTTTTTTGAAGCCCTGAAGAATGCGGTTGGCAATGCAAAGGTTTGTTAAGTGAAATTCAGATATGTTATCAGAAATGTGGACTGTCTGTAACTGTTATATAGTTTACGTATATTAGTGGCTGTTTTGTGAAGCATTAAGGGATTAGGGAATACCATTGGATATGTGTCTGTAGGGAACATTTTACAAAATATTTAGCACTTGGTGGCAATTTGTGTGTCTTATGTCTTTGTATTCATATTTCATGTTGTAATGGTTCATTGTATCTATTCAATAGTGTTTATACCTTTACATTTTAGTATATATTATATATCTACATCTTCATTTTCCTCAACCACATTTAAACAAGTAAAAGATTGATATATAAATTATTGTGCTCGTTATTTTTTAAAATGTACAGCGCTCTACAGAATTGAAGCAGAGACATAAAGAAGGGACAGGACCCCAGAGGGATACAAATTATATACCTCTGGAATCCTGTCCATTCTTTATGTCTCTGCTTCAATTCACTGCTATGTGTTACTGACAGCTATGAGGGTACTATCACTGCTATGTGTTACTGACAGCTATGAGGGATAATATCACTGCTATGTGTTACTGACAGCTATGAGGGATAATATAACTATTATGTGTTATTGACAGCTATGAGGGATATCACTGCTATGTATTACTGACAGCTATGAGGGATAATATCACTGCTATGTATTACTGACAGCTATGAGGGATAATATCACTGCTATGTGTTACTGAGAGCTATGAGGGATAATATTACTCTTGTGTTAGTGATATTATCCCTCATAGCTGTCAGTAACACAACAGTAATATTATCCCTCATAGCTCTCAGTAACACATAGCAGTGATATTATCCCTCATAGCTGTCAGCGTTATGTTTTACTGATAGCTATGAGGGATAATATCACTGCTATTTATTACTGACAGCTTTGAGGGATAATATCACTGTTTTGTGTTACTGGTAGCTATGAGGGATAATATCACTGCTGTGTTATTGACAGCTATGACTGATAATATCACTGTTATGTGTAACTGACAGCTATGAGGGATAATATCACTGCTATGTATTACTGACAGCTATGAGGGATAATATCACTGCTATGTGTTACTGACAGCTACAGTATGAGGGATAATATCACTGTTATGTGATACTGACAGCGATGAGGGATAATATCACTGTTAAAATGAAATGCAGTATCTGTAATATGATAGTATAATTTTATCTTTCTGTCCCTTTGAAAGACCATATAACTCCCTTTTTTTAAATGTTCTTTTCAACCAAGAATCATATGACCCAGGGTAAGTTAAAGACTCTTTTTATTTGTATCCTCAAAACCAGACTCCTGCTGTCCTCCACCAATATACTGGACAATCTGTGATGGGCACAATTATAGTTGGGTAACACAATGTCCCACCTAACAGCACCACCCCTAGCCCAAATGTTAATCCCATGATGTATATTTTTGATAACTAATAAGTAATGTTAGCCCTTTGCTGCCATTAACATACAAATTAAGTAATTAATTAATTGCCATTAACTAGCTGTCAGTAACAAGTAAACAGAAGTGATTTTAACTGCTCACTACTTTCTGTTCCATATTGTAGTGCATATATAGGCAGGGGGAAATTTTTTTGTTGCACAAGCACTTGTTAATTTACAATATTTAGTTCTTATTAAAAAAAAAGAAAAGATTGTCACTTTATATGGCAATTGAAATAATGAGGTGGGAGGGGCATATGAGGTGGGAGGAGTATATGAGGTGGGAGGAGTATATGGGATGGGAGGGGCAAGGAGATGGGAGGGGCAATAGGGTAGAGGAGGGGCAGATAAGGTAGGTAGGTGGAGCAAAGAGGAGGGGGGGGGGCCCTGCCGCACTTTTGCCCGGGGGCCCTGGTTGGTCTCAGTCCGTCCCTGACAAAGGATATATGATTTTCTTCATTCTTTTGATATCCTTTGTTGGAAAGGATATCTAAATACGCTCAGTAGCTACTAAGCAAATTTAGATATGCTTTTCAACAAAGGATATCAAAAGAATGAAGAAAATCTGATATCCTTTGTTGAAAATCATATCTAAATATGCTCAGTAGATACTGATTGGTGGCTGCATATAGATACCTCATGCGATTGGCTCGCCCATGTGCATTGCTATTTCTTCAACAAAGGATATCTAAAGAATGAAGGCGTATCCGATTGCTAGCCACTGCCTCACCAGCCTCTGAAGTCACCGCACATCACTGATACCCATTATATATATATATATATATATATATATATATATATATATATATATATATATATATATATATATATATATATATATATATATGTGAGTTTTTCGTAATCTGCTATAGGTTACATCAGTTTTTCCACCTTGGTTTGCAGCAGGCTAAGAAAAGGGTTAATATAGTGGGCGTTTATCTTTTGTTTTAATTGCAATTATTACACAGCCAAGGAGATTTTTGCATGTATTTTAAATACGAGTGTAAGGCACAGCACTAATAGGCTATGAGTACGGCTAACTAGCCGAAACGCGTAAGCCCTAGTGCTGCGCCCACTATATAAGAGTTCTAGAGCTTTCTATGGTGTTTTTAAATTACCAATACAAATTGCTGTTTTATACATTTGGAAAGGAGTCGATCGTTCCTTTGATCCTCATTCTACGTATCCAGTTGATCAGATTCCTATACTCAGAGCACTGTGTACTGCCTGCACGCTACGCCTAACCCCTCCCCCGACGCTTTTCATAGCATGTGTCAACGCCGCACACAGAGGACCTGAGCAGCTGAGAAGCTGACATAGTGAGAGTAGAGCAAACAGATCGTGGTCCTTAGTTTGTGGAGCCCCTCTGCACTGCAGCAAATAATTCCAGCCAAAATGACCATTGAACGTCTGGAGCGGGGTAAGTTGAGTACCCTGAAATATATATGGGGAGGCAGTGTTTGAGCAGCAGCAGGGCACCGTGTGTGTGCACTACACAAGTGTGAACTATAACTGTCAATCCCTTAGTTCTTTTTTACTACTGCCTTTCGGGCTGCCATAGACAAGGGTAACAGCGATCAGCTTGTAGCTAGGCACTTTGCGGAGAAGGGCCACACTGTCAAGGACCTACGCTTCCAACTGATAGATCATGTTCCCCCTTTGAAGAGGGGTGGGAATAGGGACAGCACCTTTTACATCTAGAAGCACAATGGATCTACAGGCTTGATACGGTACAACCCAGGGGCCTTTACACAAATGTGGACTGGCACTGTTTCTTGTAGATAGACTTTGATTTATTGATCTTATTAATCTGATCTATATATAATTGCTTAGTTTAATTTCCCCCATGATGCAACTGTAATGAGAAATTTAAGATATATTTATATGGATGTACCATACACATAGTGACAATTTACATATGCTCCCTGATGCTAGCTTTATCTATGCACTTAATAATATACATTTTTGATTATCTGACCTGTTTATAATTGCTTAGTTTACTTTCCCCATGATGTAACTAATAGGAGACATTTAAGATATGTATATGGATGTAACATATGCATAGCAAAAATTTACGTATGATCCTCCCTGATGCTAGCTTTATCTATGTGTTTAATTCTATATATTTAACTAGACTTTTGTATTGCATTTTTATATATTTTTTTTTTCTACATGTAGGTTACTCTGAGGATACATTTGGAGCGATATCTTAGACAATAGCTGGTATATAGACTTGTTATCTCTATTACTAGGTCCAATATAGGATTATAGGTACACCTATAGGAGTTGGAAGTGATTACACTAGACATTGTATCTTTATACACATTGATTTGGATACCGTTATGTCAAATAGTTTTTGATACATTTATGATACACATTGATACATTCCCTTGTTGTGGTTAAACATAGTTTGAGGGCGGGGCTTAAGAAGCCATTTTCTCAGTGCAGCTATTTTCTCAGTGCAGGAATAACAACTGAAGTTTGTGATACTAAGATATAGAAAATGTATTTATATCTCTATCAAGTATTGTTGTTCTGAAAATGGTCCCACTATTACTACACTATCGACTAGATTACGAGTTTTGCATTATGAGGGGTGCGGTGCTAGCTTGCAGTTTATTCTCACCGCTCACTTACCTGCAGCGCTGGTATTACGGGTTTTTATCAACCTGGCGTTAACAGGCAAGAAGTGAGCGTAGAGCAAAATTGAGCTCCATACTGCAGTCCAATACCAGTGCTGCTTAAGTGAGCGGTGAGCTGGTTATACGTGCTCGTGCATGATTTCCCCATAGACATCAATGGGGAGAGCCGGCTGAGAAAAAGTCTAACACCTGCAAAAAAGCAGCATAAGACTCAGTAACGCAGCCCCATTGATTCCTATGGGGAAACACATTTTATGTTTACACCTAACACCCTAACATGAACCCCGAGTCTAAACACCCCTAATATTACACTTATTAACCCCTAATCTGCCGTCCCCAACGTCGGCGCCACTATTCTAAATTTATTAACCCTTAAACTTAAGTCTAACCCTAACCCTCCCTAACTTAAATATAATTTAAATAAATCTAATTTCTATCAGCCAATCGGAATTAAGGTTGAAAAAATCATATTGGCTGATGCAATCAGCCAATAGGATTGAGCTTGCATTCTATTGGCTGCTTGGAACAGCCAATAGAATGCAAGCTCAATCCTATTGGCTGATTGGATCAGCCAATAGGATTGAAGTTCAATCCTATTGGCTGATTGCATCAGCCAATAGGATTTTTTAAAGCTTAATTCCGATTGGCTGATAGAATTCTATCAGCCAATCTGAATCTAAGGGACGCCATCTTGGATGACATCATTTAAAGGTACCTTCATTCAGCAAGAAAACGTCGATTGAAGAGGGTGCTCCGCGCCAGATGTCTTGAAGATGGAGCCGCTCCGTTTCTGAAGGATGAAGATAGAAGATGGTGTCTGGGTGAAGACTTCTGCTCGTCTGGAGGACCACTTCTGCCTGTCTGGAGGACCACTTCTGCCGGCTTCGTTGAGGACATCTTGCCACTTGGATGAAGACTTCTCCCGGTAAGTGGATCTTCGGGGGTTAGTGTTAGAATTTTTTAAGGGTGTATTGGGTGGGTTTTATTTTTAGATTAGGGCTTTGGGCAGCAATAGAGTTAAATGCCCTTTTAAGGGCAATGCCCATCCAAATGCCCTTTTCAGGGCAATGGGGATCTTAGGATTTTTTAGTTAGGGTTTTATTTGGGGGGTTGGTTGTGTGGGCGGTGGGTTTTACTGTTGGGGGGTTGTTTGTATTTCTTTTTCAGGTAAAAGAGCTGATTTCTTTGGGGCAATGCCCCGCAAAAGGCTCTTTTAAGGGCTATTGATAGTTTAGTTTAGTTTAGGCTAGGTTTTTTTTTATTTTGGGGGGCTTTTTTATTTTGATAGGGCTCTTAGATTAGGTGTAATTAGTTTAAATATCTTGCAATTTTTTATTTATTTTTGTAATTTAGTGTTTTTTTTTTGTAATTTAGCTAATTGTATTTCATTGATTTAATTGTATTTAATTTAGGTAAGTTATTTAATTGTAGTGTAGTGTTAGGTGTTAGTGTAACTTAGGTTAGGTTTTATTTTACAGGTAAATTTGTCTTTATTTTAGCTAGGTAGTTAGTAAATAGTTAATAACTATTTAGTAACTATTCTACCTAGTTAAAATAAATACAATCTTGCCTGTAAAATAAAAATAAACCCTAAACTAGATACAATGTAACTATTAGTTATATTGTGGATAGCTTAGGGTTTATTTTATAGGTAAGTATTTAGCTTTAAATAGGAATAATTTAGGTAATGATAGGAATTTTATTTAGATTTATTTAAATTATATTTACGTTAAGGGGGTGTTAGGGTTAGGGTTAGACTTAAGTTTAGGGGTTAATAAATTTAGAATAGTGGCGGCGATGTTGGGGATGGCAGATTAGGGGTTAATAAATGTAGGTAGGTGGCGGCGATGTTAGGGGCGGCAGATTAGGGATTAATAATATCTAACTAGTGTTTGTGAGGCGGGAGTGCGGCGGTTCAGGGGTTAATATGTTTATTATAGTGGCGGCGATGTCGGGTGCGGCAGATTAGGGGTTAATAATTTTATTTTAGTGTTTGCAATGCGGGAGGACCTCGGTTTAGGGGTTAATAGGTAGTTTATGGGTGTGTACTTTTAAGCACTTTAGTTATGAGTTTTATGCTACAGCTTTGCGTTAGGAATCTTGGCGGTAGAGGGTGTACCGCTAACTTTTTGGCCTCCCAGGCAGACTCGTAATACCGGCGCTATGCAAGTCCCATTGAAAAAAGCCTTTACAAAATTTACGTAAGCGGCTTTGCGTTCAGGCCAAAAAAGTGTGTGG
The DNA here is from genome assembly GCF_027579735.1 of Bombina bombina. Lineage (NCBI taxonomy): Eukaryota > Metazoa > Chordata > Amphibia > Anura > Bombinatoridae > Bombina > Bombina bombina. The sequence continues at coordinate 836,330,833 of NC_069499.1, read as the reverse complement.
TGCCCCTAAACCTGCAAGACTAACCAGCGGGCGTTAGGACCTGATAACGCTGCTTTTTTACCTTAGCGCAAAACTCATAATCTAGCCGTATATGTTTATTATTGCACTGTATAATATTAACACAGGATTAGTAACAATGAGCATTCACAATGTATTTGTTTTTTCTATGGTTGCTATGGCAACAGTTGGGCGATTTATTACACAGTGGGTGGGGTTTCAATGGGTATAAAATGTTTGATTCACTCTGTACAATTGTTGGTCTGATGAAGGGGTGAATACCCAGAAACGTCACTTGTTTATATGGAATAAAACACTTTTTAATTCACCTGTATCAAGTCCAGTGAGTGCTTGTGTTATAACTTGGATATTTGAACTTTCTATAGTACCCTGGCAAAATTGAAATTTACTGTTCGTGGGAGTGCACTTATTTCAGTGTAATATATATATATATATATATATATATATATATATAATTTATTTTTTAAATAAAATAATCCTGTGAGCACAAACACATATCCGTACTTGCAATTGTTTATGAATTACACATAAAAGTAAAGTTTAGTCCATGCTCATGGGTCTTGAAAACATGGAATCTGCCAAAATAAGCCCCATTAACCTGTTTTCCTATAATTTTATACAGTGTGCAAATTAGGTCTTAATAAAGGTTCCAGGAGAACGGCTTTGTACCATAATGCCTGCCACTTGTTGCCTGCAGACTGTTTTTATTTAAAGGGACAGTAAAGTCATAATTAGACATTCATGATTTAGATCAGTGTTATTCCAGTATTATATCTTAACTAGAGCGCAGGGGAAATAATCAGCTGATCAGTAACAATGGTTACTAACCTGCTGTCACCCTTCAGATGGTTATTTTACCTGTGCTCTAGTTAAGATAGTTGGCCTGTTAAGAGTCCTGAGGACTGGAGTTGAGAAAAACTGATTTAGATAGATCACACAATCTTGAACAACTTTCCAATTTACTTCTATTATTTAATTTGCTTCCTTCTCTTGTTATCCTTTCCTGAAAGGTTTATCGAGAGAAGCTCAGGAGCAGCAAAGAACCTTGGTTCCAGCTGCTGATTGGTGGCTGAATATTATATGTATATATATATATATATATATATATATATTTATAACCAATGACTATTAGAAAGAAAAAGGACACCTTATATTATTGGTCTTATATATTATTGGTCTTATGCTCCTAAATAAAGATAGGTCATACAGAACTCTTTTTCAAATAAGTGGATAAGCCATATATATATATATATATATATATATATATATATATATATATTTTAATATTTTTATTGAGACAAACAAGACAAAATATAGTGATACAACTCCACATGGGTATGTGCATAGAAATTACAAACATAAAAAGGGTAAACGATGAGTCTTAGGCAGTGGTGTAATAATTATTATCTTATACTTAACAAATACATATTTCTTCATTTGCTGGTGAGTATAGAGGTGGAATTTCCCAGGAGTGGATATAGGGTCTTGTTTTAGTGTTATGAGGGGTATTATGGATATAAGTTGACATAGTTATATCTCTGTTTCATAAAGGGTTAGGCCAAGAAGACCACTCCCTGTAAACTGAAGTGGATACAGAATGATAATATAGTGAGAAATCAGCAAGTCCACTTGTGGTGAGGGAAATATTTATCAGACAGCTGAGTGGAACTTTTGGATTATTCAAGAGATCTGTGTCGATGGAGGGATATAACTAACAAGAATACTGTGAGAGAAGGGAAAGATTACAGCGGACAAGAGCCGCTTGGATTAAAGAAAAATGGGTATAGGACCCAGTATAAGGGGGGAGGCGGAGCTATAGTAGATTGCTCTACATGAAATTTAGCTGGTGTAAAAAGGGAGAAGATGAACCTGATAAGTACTCTGGCTATTTGTTTGGAGTATAAGGAGCGGGAGAGGGAAACTTGCTGGTACATAGCTAAATATTCTTTCATCTCAGCTATGGCGGATTTGCAAAGACTTATAGATAAGGGGTAGCATGCATATTCAACAGTAACCGAATCTCTAGGAAGGCAAATATTAAACAGACAAACATTAGTTAAGTACAGTATTGATATGTTATGCAGTCAATATATCTAGATGGAACATAGTAAGGCTAAGTTAGAATCAAGGAACTTTTAAGCTGAACTCTAGCTAACTTGAGCAACACAAGCAATAACAGTAATCTGGCTGGTAGTTAATCTGCATTTAGGAGGGATAATTGTCTGTGTCTAGCTTGGCAATACAGGTGAATAGTTAAAATAAAACATGCCCAGCTGCCTCAGAGATTGCTTGACCTCTAGAGTTGCTATGATAAAAAAACGGAAAAAAAAACTACTCATCTAAGTAGATAAGTCTAAACAGTCACACAGCATATGTCACAGAAAGAAAAAGGTAACGTGTATAATATCATTTAAAATGTGAAGGTTGGAATAAAATAAAAGGAAAACACTCTAAACAGGTAACAACTGGCTAGGAGACCAAGATGTCTAATTATTGCCTAAAAGGCTGGGAGACCTATCAACTGTGTCTTTTATCCAACTCCCATAGATGGTAGTTTGAAAGGAGCATTTGTTGGGAGGCTGGAGGCGTTTGGAGTTATCAGTGTAGGTACCCAGAGACAGGGGGTAAAGGTGTTATGGGCCCGGCATAGAGGATATACTGCAATGTAGATATCATAAAATAGAGATCGCAGTATACTGATGTGACTCCAGATGATCCTTAGATCCTCAGCCTCACAGTGATTGATTATGGAGCTGTCTCTGGTAATTTTAGATACAGTCCTGTCAAAGGCTAGAAATCTGTGGTGGATTAGGCTTGGTTCTGCCTCTGTGATCCATACACTGCGTCTATCTGCACAAACGTCTAAGTAGCGGCCAGAAAACACGGGGATTGTGTCTAGAGGTATGTGAACTTTAGGGTGCAGCTTACTTTTAGATGGAATCTGGTATCCTCCAGCCGGGAAGCCAGATGACAGTTCTGTAAGGGCCATTAAAAAGTCCCCACCAGCACTCAACTCCGATTTGAGTTCTGGGTAAGTCTTCACCCGGTTTTGCAAGATGGGGCTGGTCCGCCGTTCATCTGTGGGAGTGAGTTCCTTCATACTGTGCACCGGGAGCTTGTCTCTTGCCAGTCTATCTTGTAGTTTGAAGGAGGCCTGTGTTAATAGATACTCCGTATCTCCTGCGGATGTAATACTTTGTTCATCATGGAGGATGTTCAAGAGAGAATCAAACTGTTTCTCCATCTTATCTGCCAAAAGTTGGAGCAAGGCCACCATGGAGACTGTAATCATGGGGTATAGTAGTGTGCACTGGTTACTAGCACAATGCTGAGCACCCTTGTAAAGTCCAACCTTTGTGATCACCCGGTATGCATGGGGACCGGAGAAGGGTGTAGACTAGGTGAAGTAAAATTACTGTCGGCTTAAATCTCGATCCGCCTGGTTAGGGTATTAAGCTCCATGCAGTCAGCAAGATGGCCGCTCCTCATACAGGCAGTGTGTGAATTGCAGATGATATAAGAAAGCTCCATGTGGGCACCTTGAGTCCTCTCAGCTCTACCGGGTCTTATAGAACTAATCTCTGTGACATTAGAAACTAATTTTGCAGATTCTTGGGCAATACTGAGCAGTCTAGCTAATAGATAAAGATAACTTATGAGCAGAGCTCTCTCAAAGTACGACCGTTCAGATGCCCGGCTTGCTCCGCCCCCCGATAAGCCATATATTTAATAGGTGCCCAACAAGACAGGCACTTTACAGACAGAGAATAGACTGTCATTGCCAAACTAGTGATCCACAAATAATACAATGAAAATGTAAAAACAAACAATACATAATAAACACATATAAATGTGAGAACATACATAGGCTAAGTCACGTGACTAGCAAGGGTCCATATTTGTAATGTGCATCAGCAATAAAACAGCTCAATAGGATAGAGCGTTACCACTACACCCCAGCTGCACATAGAACCCCCTTAGTAAAATACCAAGAAGGAATAACCTGGACAGGTTCACAAGTAGGGATCTAAGTGGGTCGCCGAATCCTAGAGATATATACAAGTATAAGGCAGGATTAGCATTCAGTCATAAGTAATACAACATGCAAGCATAGTAATGTGACAAGTGTCATATGGATGTTAATCAAGCAGACAGGCTGTTAGTAGCTATAAGCATAAACCAAAGAGCAGGAAACTGACCCTGTTACGAGGACAACGCTGCCCTTTTGATTTATGCTTATAGCTACTAACAGCCTGTCTGCTTGACTAACATCCATATGACACTTGTCACATTTCTATGCTTGCATGTTGCATTACTTATGACTGTACGCTAATCCTGCCTTATACTTGTATATATCTCTAGGATCCGGCGACCCACTTAGATCCCTACTTGTGAAACTGCCCAGGTTATTCCTCCTTGGTATTTTACTAAGGGGGTTCTGTGTGCATCTGGGGTGTAGTGGTGATGCTCTATTCTATTGAGCTGCTTTATTGCTGATGCACAAATATGGCCCTTGCTAGTCACGTGGCTTAGCCTATGTATGTTCTTCTCACATTTATGTGTGTTTATTAAGCATTGTTTGTTTTTATATTTTCATTGTATTATTTGTGGATCACTAGTTTGGCAATAACAGTCTATTCTCTGTCTGTATAGTGTCTGTCTTGTTGGGCCCCTATTAAATATATGGCTTATCCACTTATCTGAAAGAGAATGCTGTATTCCCTATCTTTATTTAGAAAAATTTATTATGATGTGTCCTTTTTCTTTATAATAGTCATTGGTTATAAATTATGCCTATAGGGTCTGCACTGCATTACATTTGATATCGCTCCTTGTATATTTAGAGTTGTCATAGTGCTTATAGCGACCATTTATTCTTTATATTTTACTTGCTTGCAGATTGTCATTGGATTACCCATGTGTTCAGTTAAAAACCAGTACTGCATGGCTGCTCCTTCAACAAATGATTCCAATAGAATGAAGCAAATTTGATAATAGAAGTAAACTGGAAAGTTGTTTAAAATTGTATGTTCTACCTAAATCATGAAAGAAAAATGTTGGGTTTCATGTCCCTTTAAATAGCATTTTCTTAGGCTGCTACAGCAAGCAATAAATCCCAGAATTGTGTAGTCTAAGGAGTAGTTAAAGGGACATTAAACACTTTGAGATGGTAATATAAAATGATAACTCGTATGTGTGTGTGTGTATTTATATATATATATATATATATATATATATATATATATATATATATCAAATTACATTAAAAGAGAGATTAATAAGGAAGGAGGATACTCCTCCCTTACAAAAGAAAGGGAATACAGCACTCTTTTTGCTTTAAAAATCCATTTTTATTAATCTAAATATTTCAATTAGTGTCTGTCAGAGAAATATAATCACTGTTACTTATATATATTCAAACTGAAAATAAAGTAAACTTACTTTAAATATATTGGGGTCCATTTATCAAGCTCCTTTATCAGAAGTTATGAAGCAGTAGTCACCATAACCCTGTCCGCCTGCTCTGAGTACGATCGGGTTGATTGACACCTCCCTGCTGGTGGCCGCGAGTCTGCAGGGGGCTCTTGTGAGCTGCTGGTGCAATGCTGAATATGGTGAGCGTATTGCTCTCCGCATTCAGCAAGGTCTTGCGGACCTGATCCGCACTGTCGGATCAGGTCCACAAGACCTTTAATAAATAGGCCCCATGAACTGCTTAATCCCTGTGGGTCTTTTGGTTGCAATATGCTAATTTTCTATTGTTAATGTTTGCTTCCTGATTAGCAGAATTTTTTACTTTATTTTGGGTTTGAATATATATATAAGTAACAGTGATTATATTTCTCTGACAGACACTAATTGAAATATTTAGATTAATAAAAATGGATTTTTAAAGCAAAAAGAGTGCTGTATTCCGTTTCTTTTATAAGGGAGGAGTATCCTCCTTCCTTATTAATCTCTCGTTAATTGTAATTTGATATTTATTTAAAAGGGTCTGCACCATTAACTTTGATTAAGTAGTTAACTACTAAACAAACTATGATTAAAAGTATCTAGCTCTCTCTACCCATTATTTAGAAATAATTGTTTATGAGAGTAAATAGAGGATTCTAACAAAACTCTCTTTCTTTGAGATGAGTTTTACTTTTTGAAGAATTAAAATAATATCTAACGGGGGGGGCGGAGCTAACCGCCATTCTGAGCAGTCGCATGTGTGTGAAGCTCTGCCAGAGAAAACCGATTAAAACCAAGATATTTGATCCTAGAATAGATCCAGTCTGCTTATTCTTGTCAGACTTCATACCAATAACACTTGAACAAACCCTCGGAGAAGCCGAGCAACCCCTCAGAGATCTTTGGGCGAGATTAAGTGGCTCTCCGCACCCGCCATTCGGCCCTGCAGCCGACACCAGGAAACTTGCTCACAGTGCGACGGTCTGACTGAAGCTAGACACATTGTCCTCCGAAGGGTCGGGGCTCCACTCCGGGGACCAGCTGCCTGAGACAAGCATATCGACTGACAGCACCTGCAGCCTGCACATCGAGGCCAACGACCGGATCACCGGGAAGCCTGCTCCGAATGAGAGAGGAGTGCCTCTCCCACGCTCTACCTCCACCAAGACTAGCCACACCTCCCACCATCGCACCGGAGGGTCGGGGCTCCGCTCCGGTGCACTCACAACCCATCAGACGTCACCACCGACCAGGTTCCAGAAAGGCCGACACAGCCCGAAACTGCGCCCATGTGGCTATTGGCTCCCCTGGGGTTTTCCCGACGTGGATGGTCGGCATCAGCTGCCTAGCAGTACAGACCCCTGTGGCGGTAGTTTACTAGGCCTGTAAGTAGCGGTCGCATCTCCAGATTGTTCCTTCACTAATTGCCCCACATCTGACTGGGAATTCCGACTGAGAGGACTGGGAAGCACATCCAGGTGACGTCCCTGACACATGGTGTCCTTGAGCTGCCTTAGGTGAGACATACTTGACCCCTGAAATTAGCCCTTTTTCAGGTCCTCCTACCCCTTCAATTTTAATTTACTGTGAGAAGGAGCCGTTGGTGCTGCACGCCAGATTTGTTTTTTTAAAATTACCTGCCTTAGATGAGACGAACATTGACAACCTAGACGGCCCAATTATGCCTCAAGAGGTTAAATTTATTATCAAGAACCTGAAATCCCTCAAGGCCCCAGGGCCCGACGGTTTCACCGCGATCTTTTATAAGACATATCTGCAGGAGATTGTACCCATCCTGACCAGATTTTACAACCTAGCTATGGACGAGGGTAAATTTCGAGGTGAGTTCCTCGAGGCCTCCATCATTACAATTCTCAAGCCCAACAAGGACCCAACCCTCTGCACTAGTTACAGGCCCCTCTCTTTGATTAATACCGACGTTAAAATATATGCAAAAATCCTGGCCAATAGGCTCGCGAAACTTCTCCCTACGCCCATTAACCCTGACCAGGTAGGTTTTATACCTGGAAGGGAAGGACCCGACAACACAAGAAGACTCATTAATATTCTCCTCAAAGCCAAAATTCTTAATAGACCAATAGCCGTGCTTTCTCTTGACACTGAGAAAGTGTTTGACCGAGTTTGATGGGAATTCCTATGGGAGGTATTGGCGACCTTCCGCTTCCCGACTCATATCATTCAAGCGGTGCAGGCCTTATACTCGGCCCCCATGGCCTGCCTCGGTTAGGGGTTTGGGGTTCCACTCCTCTTCCTTCCCTATTTCAAACGGCACCCGGCAGGGATGCCCTCTTTCGCCCATTCTATTTGCGCTGGCCGTAGAACCCCTAGCAGCTGCCATCAGAGCGGATAGAGAGATATCTGGAGTTACCCTCCATGGAACAGTACACAAAGTGGCTCTGTTCGCAGATGACACCACCATATTCTCTGCAAACCCCTTAAGAGAGTTCCCTAAGCTCTTATCCTTATTAGACGCCTTTAGTGACCTATCCTTTTATAGACTAAATCAAACCAAATCGGAACTCTACACGCAGGGTTTCTCAGAGAACATTACCAACACCCTAAGAGATAAATACAATTTTGTTGTTAACAATGCATATATCTCCCACTTAGGAGTTAAGCTGTCTAACTCCATCCCCAACTTAATAACGGATAACTATAAGCCCCTCTTAACTGAATTGCATACTTGGACCAAGCAGTGGAACTACCGATGTATCAGTTGGCTGGGTCGGGTAACAGCCCTCAAAATGAGCTATCTTCAAAAACTAACATATATCATGAGATGCCTCCCTATCAGAGTGCCTAGATCCCTTCTCACCCAGTTTCAAGGCGCATGCACCAAATACATATGGCAGAATAAACCTCCACGAGTAGCTCATAAACTTCTACAGTACCCCAGAATGCATGGTGGGGTGGCTTCCCCATCTATATCCAGATACTATGAGGCTGCTATGCTCACACACATTACCCAGTGGGGTGTAAAGGACTCTGATAGTAGATGGAGGTCGATTGAACAGGCCTCCCTACCTTTTGACCTCACCCTGAGGGATTTGATATGGACCCCTCCACACTGTAGGAGATCCCTAGGAATAGAGAATCAGATAATCCGGGAATGCCTAGCCATTTGGGAGCAACTGAGACATTATCCTCATGTGGCCCCCCATCCATCCCCATCACTGGCCTTCTCTCTGGTCTTCCAGACTCTCACCCTTCGGTATGGCTGAGACTAGGCGTTTCGAGAGTGGCAGACCTTTGGTCCTCGCCTACTTGCGATTCATTTGTATCTTTTGATCAAATAGGTGGTTCATCGCCTCCTCCGCCCTACATGCGCTTCGAATATGTCAGGGTCCTCAGCTTTTTGACTAGTTGGGGTTTTAAACCGTCTCTATCTCGGCCATTAACCATCTGGGAATCCAGATGGCAACAGGGACTGAGGTTGGGAAAGCCGCTATCTTTCCATTACTCTATCATGGAGGGAGCGACCCTTGCAGACAAGGCAATACATATCGCTAAATGGGAACAGAAACTTGAGTTCACTGCCCCCACTAAAGAATGGCACCGTACACTACTTCTCACGAATAAAACCCTTCATTGTGTCACTATGCACAAGACCTATATTAAATTGCTCACACAATGGTATTATGTGCCTGCTAGACTAGCTGCAATTTTCCCTGGGGCATCTCCTATTTGTTGGAGGGGTTGCGGCATGGTAGGGGACATGACGCACATTTGGTGGAACTGCCCCAAGCTGAGGACCATCTGGAGCAAGTGCTTCACAACGCTAACGAACATGGGTATCTCTCTCCCCAGAACCCCAGAAGTTGCCCTACTCCATGTAGGTACTTGCAAACTGCCCAGACACTACGCTTCATTAAGTATTTACCTTCTTTCAGCTGTTAAGCTTAACATCGCCAGAGCTTGGAAGAGAACTAGCCCCCCCTCTTGGTCTGACATTACTCAAACCATGGCCTATATTTACTCCAAGGAAAAGACTATCTATTACTCCAAGGGAAGAGTTGACTTCTTTGAACTAATTTGGGCAGAATGGAAGAATAGGTTTAACACACTATGGCTCCCTAGTTTTGAGACTTAAGACAACTTATCTTCCCCCAGTAGCATCGGTCCGCCATCCCACACCTACTCAGTTATGCCTAGAGTCTATGGTAGGTTCATACCCTTTGCCCTAGGTCTTGCTCCCCCTCCCCAGATGATCCCCCCTCCCCCTCTCACTCACATCAGTTTCAAGTGAACAACTTTGTTAACCCCCTATATCAGATACAGAGGTTACGTATGTTTGTATGTTTATTTAACGCACACATTGTGCTTCTTTAAGTATCCACTATTTATGTTATGTCATTGAAATTGTACGCACTAGTCGTACTATTGTTGTACTTGTCTATTTTATTTGAAAACCTAATAAAAATACCTTATATATATAAAAAAAAAATAATATCTAACAGTCTGGTCAGAGAAACCAGCGCATATCAACGTAGAAATCTTAGCACAAACTTACTTCACCACCTCCATAGGAGGCAAAGTTTGTAAAACTGAATTGTGGGTGTGGTAAGGGGTGTATTTATAGGCATTTTGAGGTTTGGGAAACTTTGCCCCTCCTGGTAGGATTGTATATCCCATATGTCACTAGCTCATGGACTCTTGCCAATTACATGAAAGAAATAGTGGTCACAGGGACAATATGGCATACACATTTTCAGATGCTCAATGGGAAGCAGAGCTGAATGAGTCTTTGACCTCAAAAGGGGAGTTAGAAAGCACAGATTTAGAAGAAATTAATGTGTTTTCAATTTTTATGAAATATAAACATATGTTGAATAGACAGATCAAGATAAGGGCAGAGAACTCTAGTCTAAATAACTATGTGAAAAATAAATAATCCCTAGAGGCTTAAGACTACACTTACAGGCCCATTTATCAAGCTCCGTACGGAGCTTGAAGGGCCGTGTTTCTGGCGAGTCTTCAGACTCGCCAGAAACACAACTTATGAAGCAGCGGTCTAAAGACCGCTGCTCCATAACCCTGTCCGCCTGCTCAGAGCAGGCAGACAGGAATCACCGGAAATCAACCCGATCGAATATGATCGGGTTGATTGACACCTCCCTGCTGGCGGCTGATTGGCCGCGAGTTAGTAGGGGGCGGCGTTGCACCAGCAGCTCTTGTGAGCTGCTGGTGCAATGTTAAATGCAGAGAGCGTATTGCTCTCCGCATTTAGCGAGGTCTTGCAGACCTGATCCGCAGTGTCGGATCAGGTCCACAAGACCTTTGATAAATTGGGGCCTTAGACCCAGGTCCCACAACAAAGGAGCATGAGGAACCAGAGAAGTTTTTAGAGACCTGGAATGATAAATTATCAGAATTATCCTTTGAATTAATGGGGATGTTGGTTAAAAGAAATGAAAAGAGATTAGAGAAACTGAAAGTAGAGATTGAAGGAATACTATTTGTGGTAAAAAAATTTGAGGACTCAAATTTTCATATTTTATTCGTATTTGAAGATTTTTCAGGAGTCTTCTTCAGAAATGTCTAGCTCTAAAAGACTGAGTTCTAAGCTCAATAAAGAACCACAATCTGATAGCTTCTAGAAGATTCCACTCTAAACTTGGCCATTAAATTACTTTTGACTTCCACTTTTGAAAGTAGTGAAAGCATTATGAAACATTCTAGCAATGGCTTGCCAGCTGCTGACTTACACAACACTTAAGTGCAAATAAACTTATGCTCTCATTAAAAACGGTATAGTGGTAGGAAGAGAGATACATTTCCAGTGTAGAGTAACTCAACTAAATAACCTCTGGTGAATCTGAAAGTTTCTCTTCAGATATATAGTTTAAGGTCTCTGCTTCCACCTGGCATATATCATCCTCTTCGTTATTATCAGCTTCTGATTCTACTATGGGTTCTTCCTCATACTTAGCCATTTTTCTTGGCTGGGCTAGACATGAGTTTTCTAATGACTCCATGCCATGTCTTCAATGCCAGCTCTATAGTGAATCATAAGCAATGTCAGAGCTTGAAGTCTTTCACCAGACTTGGTCAAAGCAGCACAAAGCAGAGTTTTCCTTCTAGTATCAGTGGTTTCCTTCTCCTCTTTAACCAGAGAGTTGTTATGCTCTAACTCCTGGTCTATTTCATTCTGAAGTTTATCCAACATAAATTCCAGCTTTTGTATTCTTTCCTCAGAGGGCAAACCTCTGTAAAGATCACGGCCAATTTCTTTTACAGCAATAAAGACACTATCATCCAACCCACCCTCTTTCGGAACGAGTTTTCCTGTACCACCTGAAGCTCGTTTAGATGGGCTGTTGGTCCCACAGGTTTCTGTATCACTGCTTTCATTGTCTGAGGTGTTTGGAGTGTGCTTTGGTGAAGGATCCACCAAATCAGATCCTTGCTCTGGTTGGCGTACTTTAGGAGCTTGACGTAAGTTCAGCAAGCGTGAACTTGTGTTTATGATATACCTAGTAATGACTGCAGTTCTATTGCCCAAATACTTAGACTCAAGATCAACTCTTTTTATAGCAACACAGTAGGGATTTTCTGTGAGACATTTTTCCTGGCATTTCTTATGGCAAACATATCCACAGGACATACACTGAGAAGCAGCCTTTGTCCATACTTTCCTTTTACAATGATCGCACAGGGTAGAATTCTGAAACTGTGTATCCTGGAAGTTATGTTTGGCTTCCGTAAAAGCCACGGAAGACATGGGAGCTTCTTCTTTTTGAAATGTTGGAATTTCTTCCAGCAAATTAACATCTCTTTCTCGTTCCAGCAGCATACTTGAATTCTCAGACTCTCCCTCCATTAGAAATTTGAAGCTTAGTGTGATATCACCATAGCACAGCTTTTCATTGAATCCTTTATGCATGCTTAAACTTCTTAATGCAGTTCTGCTTACTGTTGCTTTCGGTTCAGGGGCATTTAACCTGAAACTGGTAAGGTACTCTAAGGATGATGCGGTGAGACATTCCAATGCAATTTCTTCCAGTTTAATACTAACATGTCCTACACAACTAAGACAGTTTTAAAGAGTCTCTACACCAGAGAGCTACATTCAGATATCTGTGATAGCCTTCAACTTCAAATGTTGAAGATGATCTTGTCCACCTGCCTAGTCTATTTTTATATAAAATTTCTGGGGACTCCAAGATATTCTGATCATCCGCACTATCCTTGGTGCTGATCAAACTTTCTGAGATTTTATCCTTAGCAGCATCCTGTTTTAGATAATTCGATTTCTGTGTGGTTAATTCCTCCACAGGATCAGCCTGCTTTCCAGGTTTCTCTGTTACCCTGTCCCCATTCACAGATGGTGGTGAGAGTGGTTTTTCAGCCTTTTCCTGCAAGACATCTCCACATTCCAAAGCACTTGGCATTTCGCTGTTTGCTAAAGTAAGTTTAATCTGTGGTCATGGTGGTACTGGTGGCTTGTTGCTAGACCCAGTTAATGGTCTGCTTGGTTGTAAAGTCTCTTGAGTCTCTGGAGCAACCACTTTGTTTACCTTTGTTTGAGGTTTCTGGTAAGCTGGCAGATTCAACTTGCGGTTTAAGATAGGCGATATGGACCCCAAAGGTTTTGCAGAAAGGTTTGCAACAATGCGTTTAGGGCTTTGATTTATGGGTAGTGAAATGTCATCTTTTACATCTCCAGAAAGTTTAATATCATAAGCTAGGTCTTTATTTTCTGAATCACCAATACTAACTGCATCCTCCTCAAAAGTTGATGTATATGAAGAAGCTGCAAAAGCTGAATCTTCTAACTGTGTAAAGTTGTCATTCATGCCTCCACCTTGGCCAACTGGCCTTTCATAGAACACAAGGACTCTGTCCCCAGCCTGTTTGATTAACTTTGATGCTTGAACAGAAGATGTAACCTTGATGCCTCCAATAGCTATAAGTCGATCCCCTTTCTTTAGATCTGCAGCTGCGGCAGGAGAATTTGGAGTGACAGTTTCAACACAAACATGACCTGTGTCTCCATCTCTTGCTTGTACCATGATTAGTCCAAGGCTTTGGGAACTTCCTTTAATTAACTCTGCCGTTTTGATGGAAGATCTGGTTTTCTCTTTCCAAGGACTGTTGCTGAGCTCCAATGTGCAGTGAATTGGCGTTTCCTGATCATACAACCCAAATATCAGAAGCCTGCTGCAGTCTATCAGAGATACTTTCAGTCGTCCTTCAGTTAGGCCCATATCTTGAAGGGTAAGTTCCCGATCCTCAAACTCCATAGCCGGTGACATGACTTGAAATGGAAAAAATGGCTTGTTTATGATCTTGTAGTTAGGCAAAGTGTGCTTCCTCTTGATGACCTTCTTCAGCTGGTTGACAATGATGGAGGTGAGCTGGGGCATGGGCCTCCCCTCAAACTGTGACTGCACCTCAAAGTCAATGAGCGGATCCTCCAGGAAGCAGAAGGACCAGTGCGTGAAGGGCAGGCGGGTGAAGACCAGGTGCAGGCGGCCCAGTACCCGGGACAGCTTCACAAACAAATAGGCTGATTTGCCAAACACCAAGTCCATGTCTATAGCCAGGTGGAAGCCCCCGTTGTACTCCAGCTCCACCTCGAAGCTGAGCTCGTCTGGCAGGCCGGGTTCGAAGGTGGTAGTGAGCGGCCGCATGCTGCGGAACATAGGCAGCACGTCCCCAAGTGACACATCTCGCAGGCTCAGACCCTCTAGCAGCCGGCCGGACGTGCGGGTGAGCAGCAGCTCCTCGAACTCTACTTTGATCTTCTTGATGAGCCAGCGGCGGAGCAGCGCAGTGTTCCGGAGCTTGCGGAATAAGAAGAGGAAGATGGTGTTAAGGAATTGGCAGGTCTCGGCCGGTGGGTCTGCGCCGCTCTGGAGGTAGTCGCGCAGGGAGGGGTCGGGTTGTTCGGGCCTGGCTTTGGCCTGAGGCGGCACAGAGCCGGGAACAGGCTGGGGCTGGCGGCAATACAGTAGCAGAAACTGCAGCAGCAGGGTAAGAATACAGCCCACTAGGGCGGACAGAAGCACGACGTACACCATGACCGACCGGACACTCTTAGAGCGGGCCCCGCATCCTGCACGCTTTCCCAGCGGCCGGCCGCCGTCTCACATCTGCCTTCTCATCCTCAGCCTCCGCGGCGCCCAGGGCTGAGGACTCAAATTTTAATAAACTAAATGATGAAACTAAGAACAGTGTCTCCCGATTACAATCTGAGATAAAATCTAGAAAGTGTAGGAAGCCAAATCGAGATCAGGAGGACTATAAACTAAAAAAGGTTTATTTCTATAGATCACAAAAGGGATCTTATGATTCAGGCACAGATACCTCAGATATAGAAGGAGAAGGACAAGTTAGACCAACAACTTCAAATTTTCAGAGGGGATATGTAGGAGATGGAGGAGGAGGAGGAGGAGGGGAGGGAGAAAGAGAAAAAGAAACAACAATTACATCTACAAACGAGAAAAGATACCAGACACGACAACAAAGAGGCAGGAGAGAATATTTTCAGGAGGACAGATACATGAGCAGAGGGAGAACAAGGAGGAGGTGCCGCAGGGGCTACTAGGAGAGTATGAAAAAGATGATCTTCAAATAATAAACCTATCCTCATTTCATCTTAATCTAGCACATATAAGTGTACTAAAGAAAGGGCTTTCCTTTTGCCCAGTTAACCACTTGGATAAATTTGAAACAACTAAAGATTTATATTTGTTTGCAAGAAAGTTGGTTCTTGCCCAAATGATGAGAAAATCAGGGCAGTTGACAGAATAAGATAAAGTTACCTTAGATGTGCTTGCATCTTTGGCAAATGAGGATATGGAATTAGATCAGACAAGAACAGGTACAACCAAAACAACACTCAAAAATAAATCATCTTACATGCCAATTCTCGCACAAGTACCGGCAGTAAGTCTGTTTGTAAAAGCAGTGGAAAAAGATATAGAAAGTTTGCCAAATTACGCTGGTACAGGCCATAATTTGAAATTAAAAGAATTAATGCAAGCTAAAAATGTGATAGTAAAGCCGGCGGATAAGGGCGGTAACTTGGTATTCTTAGATGAGAAAAACTATGTCCTTGAGGTTAAAAAACAACTAGGAGTTAAAGAACAGTATGAGAAATTGGCCCAAAATCCCATAGAAAAGGTTAAATCTGAGTTGTTAAAACTCTTAAATGATGCTAAAAGGGATGGTTTCATTTCACAACAAGAATTCAAATTCCTTTACCCCACCTTTCCAAAAATGCCTGTATTTTATATCATTCCTAAGCTACACAAAAGCATGACCAACCCCCTAAGAAGACCTATAGCATCTGGGATAAACAGTGTAACAGAGAATCTAGGGAAGTATGTAGATACAATTCTTAGGCCTTTTCTCAGCAGCCTCCCATCCTATGTAAAAGACACAGGAGACCTCCTAAAAAAACTTGATGGCATCACAGTCTCTGAAAAAGTAATTATAGCGTCATTAGACATAGAGAGTTTGTACTCCTCAATACCACACAAAGTGGGCCTACAGGCAATTGAAACGTTTTAAAAACAAGGGGACATGCTTTGACAAACATACTAATTTTGTAATAAGTCTTCTTAAATTTGTCTTGGAACATAATATATTTTCCTTTGATGGGAAAATATATAGACAAGTAAGAGGGACAGCAATGGGGCGATATGTGCCCCCACTTATGCATGTTTGCATTTGGAGCATGGGAGTTACAAGAAGTCTTTGAAAAACATCAGCATATCTTTGACACAAATGTACTTTTGTGGATAAGATATGTTGATGAAACCCTGGTACTATGGGATGGGACCTTGGAAGAGCTTCAGACATTTGTCAAAGCTCTGAATAAAAATGAGAGAAACATTTTTTTAACCTACGTAGCTAGTCCCAAAGAACTACCATTTCTGGATATAAAAATTAAAAAGGAAGGAAGATAGATTGTCACCGAAAACTATAGAAAAAGTAATGCCACTAATAGCATTCTTTAAGGCCCCAATTTATCAAAGGTCTTGCGGACCTGATCCGACACTGCGGATCAGGACCTCAAGAGCTTGCTAAATGCGGAGAGCAATACGCTCTCCGCATTTAACATTGCACCAGCAGCTCACAAGAGCTGCTGGTGCAACGCCGCCCCCTGCTGACTCTCCGCCAGCAGGGAGGTGTCAATCAACCCGATCATACTCGATCGGGTTGATTTCCGGGGATTCCTGTCCCCCTGCTCAGAGCAGGTGGACAGGGTTATGGAGCAGCGGTCTTTAGACCGCTGCTTCATAACGTGTGTTTCTGGTGAGTCTGAAGACTCGCCAGAAACACGGCCCTTCAAGCTCCGTACGGAGCTTGATAAATATGGGCCTAAGCCTCAAGTGCACATCCCACTGCACTTATTAAAGGTATTCCAGTGGGACAATTTTTAAGATTGAGGCGAAACTGTTCCTCAACAATAAAATGTGATGAACATGCAGGACAGATGAAAGCAAGATTTAAGAAAAGAAGATACTCTAAAAAATGTATCAATCAGGCCTATTCAAGAGCTAAGAAAACAGAAAAGGATACTCTCCTATATACGGACAGGCAGAGAAATAAAGAGAATAAAATTAGATTTGTAACCACATACAATGATCAATGGGAAGGGATTAGAAATATACTAAAGAAGAATTGGAGTATTCTGCAGTTAGATGAGAAAGTTAAGGAATCTGTAGGAAATTATCCAATGCTAACCGCTAAAAGGGCCCCAAGTTTGAGGGATAAACTGGTAAATAGTAGATATGAAAGAAGCCCCTCCACATTAGGCTGGCTAAGAATCAATAGGGGGCTAAAAGGTCATTTTCCATGTGGGAAATGTGAGTGCTGTCCCTTTATGGAAAGAGGGCAAAAATTCTCAGGTAACACAGAAAAAGAATTTGTAATAAAATTATTTTTTAACTGTGAATCTGTAGGGGTGGTATACCTTTTGCATTCTGGATGCCCCCTATTCTATAGTGGAAAATTAGAAGGATCCTCAAGGATAGGATCCACGAACATAGGGATGACATCCTATACAAAAGAGACATAAATGTAGCCAGACATTTTAGTGAGCACCACAATGCAGATCCTATGACTTTAAAAATTTTGGGAATTGATAAAGGTGTCCTTCAAAAGGAGGCAAGATGGATTAATAACTTAAAAACTAAGCAACCACTGGGCCTGAATGATAAAAATGATTATGCATGTTTCCTTTAAGGGAATCTCATTTCTAAACCTTACAATAAGATTAACCATTAAGCAAGGTTAAAGTGTTTGAAAAAGGAAAGTGAGCTGAAAAAATAAGGT
The DNA here is from genome assembly GCF_027579735.1 of Bombina bombina. Lineage (NCBI taxonomy): Eukaryota > Metazoa > Chordata > Amphibia > Anura > Bombinatoridae > Bombina > Bombina bombina. The sequence continues at coordinate 836,313,052 of NC_069499.1, read as the reverse complement.
CTCAGTGTAAATATATGTATATTAAAAGGAAGGGGGACTGGAAATGTGTATGCCAGTATGTTCAAAAACACAATCAGGTATGTTTAACAATTGTAGCTTTTCTCATGTTTTCTAGTAAAAAAGTGACAAAAGAAAGGGCAAATGAGGCTAGCACATCTTCTTACTAGTTAATAGGAGTTTAAATGGATGCCCAAAAATATTTGAAAGATGTTACTAATAGAAAAAGCATATAGTTAAGCACATAGGTAAAATAAAGGGTTGATGTTAAAAGCAAATATCCATTTAAGAAGGTGGATGTAAATTCAAGTGGGAAGGGCATAAGGAACATAAATAAACAGACTGTGAGTCTAGAGTTAATGAGCCCTGATGAAGCCCCAGGTGTGAAAAAGAAAGGAGGGGTGAAACACATATGTTGTTGGCAGCAAACACCACTTGACTTCCATTGCTGCAGGAATGCACCATTTAAAATGATCAGAAAACTGTTTGACTGCACAGCTAAGAATAAGCCCAAAGAAAGGCTAAGTGATCACTAAAAACTTCTTTGGGTTCCCACAAGATAAGCTTTACTGAGGTGTTAATGGACACTTACCAGGGATCTTTTTCTGGTATGAGCAAAGTGATTGGAGGAAACAGAAGTAACCGAATCACGTGTAATCCATACACGCTGACACCCAAACTGCTGAGCGAAGCTGCTGGAGGAAACAAACAACTCGTTTGATAACAAGCTCCCGGGAACGGGAGGCCAGAAAGGCATCTAAGGAGCTTGACAAACAGCTCTTTCGTCAAGGGTGGTCCCCAGCAATAAGGTACTCTGTTATTCTGCAACTTTGCAACAGATTTGGAACATTGCATTTCCCTGAACTTTTGGACTGGCAATTGGTTTGTTACAAACTCCATCTGTGAGCTTTTGGAGTGTTACTTTAAGGGACTGCAGTCCTGTATAAAGTTATAACATCGCCTTAGTAACCAATAGTATCATATTAAGGTCACTTCAGCAACTATGTATGTTCTATAAGGTTGCATGATTATTATTAAAACCAATTTTAATAAGGTTTATTAAGGTTAACCGTTGTTATACTATTTTAGATAAATAGAGGCAATATATGTTTAAGCTGAGCAAGCTTTGGGAAACCATTTCTTGCCTAAGGTATTAACTGCTTAATCCCTGTGGGTCTTTTGGTTGCAAGATGCTCATTTTCTATTGTTAATGTTTACTTCCTGATTAGCAGAATTTGTTATTTTATTTTGGGTTTGAATATATATATGTAACGGTGATTATATTTAGATTAATAAAAATGGATTTTTAAAGCAAAAAGAGTTCTGTATTCCCTTTCTTTTGTAAGGGAGGAGTATCCTCCTTCCTTATTAATCTCTCTTTAAATGTAATTTGATATTTATTTAAAAGTGTTTGCACCATTAACTTTTATTAAGTAGTTAACTACTAAACAAAATATGATTAAAATTATCTAACTCTCTCTACCCATTATTTAGGAATATATATATAACAATAGCAGAATGCAATCCTGACCACTCAAAGTAGAGCCTTGGGTGCTGCAAAAAGTTCAAGTATATTCCAGGGAAAAAGGAGCACTCCAAAGGACTTAGTTTAAATCCCACTTTAATGTGTGAACGTTTTCGAGCCACAGAAGCTCGTCATCAGACAGGCAAATTATTTACAATTGCACATTTATACACAACATACGGGAACGTCACGCTCTACACAGTAGGCACACCCCTTGGTGGGTGTGTTCATTCGTGTCAACGTAACTCCTGTAATCTAAACAGAACAAAATAATCAAACTATTGTTACAATCTAACCAATATTCGAATATTACTTTAAAAACAGTGCGACAATGTAAAAAAACTGAAGAATGTAATTGAACAGAAACCAGATGTATCAATCTGTCAAAAAACATCTGAGCGGATTCAACCTATCCGGCAACAACAAGGTTGCCAAGGAAACTGTACACAAAGTGAACCATCATGGTATTGCTCGCTCGCATGTATGGCAGTGTAACACAACTGATGATAACTAACATAATCCCCAATTGTGGGGACTAGAAAGAAATATTAATGAAAACAAAGAAGGACCGTCAGATTAATTATGCAAGGATAATAGACTATAAGGTCGGATAGGCACATTCAAGCTAGTATCCTTATCATTATTATGCGGCTATGTTTAGATTATATAATCTAGGCAGTTAGTTCTATGGATAATCAAATTCCAAAATTCTAATGGATACAGTAGGACGCAATTATAGCTTTATCCTCAGTGCATATATACTATGCCTACCATAAGGTAATTAACTGCAGAATCACAAACTGGAGCAATTAGAAAGAAAAAGAAAAACAAAAGACATTAAAGAGAAATGATATATAAGGAAAAGAAAAAGAAGAAAACAAGCAAAAGATAAGAAAAAAGGAAAAAGGAAAAAAGAAGAAAATAATAAAGTATATTAAGGGGGGGGGGGCGTGTCTTGCTCGCGGCCATGATCAGCAGCATTTTCAGGAAGTTCCTCAAGTGCATTCAATGATAAGTAGTATATTTCTTTTCAAACTTGACATCCTCTCTTGAAACTCATGAAGCTTACAACTGAGAAGATACTGAGCTGAATGATACCTATGTGTTAGCAATTCTTCCAGGCCGCGACACCATCAAGCACATGTATCACCCCCCTCGTATAACTAAATTATCCGAGTAGAGCAGTATTGATCTGCTACAACTTATAACACAGGCAAGATCATATCATAAAGACGGTATCATGGAGGAATTCCACGGTATACTGCAGGCTAAACTAGAGGTATTGGGACAATTGATGGATTGCAGGTTTATGGATCTCAGAGCCGTTTGCAGGACATCAACAAGCCCGATGGGCTCACTGCATGAAGTACAAGGGGATAGGCAGAAGAATTTAGACGCTACAGGGCATAATCAATATGAGGATCTGCAGTCTGAGCTGACTCTACATGCGGGGTTGTGCAGTCCCAACCAAACGCCCTCATCTAAAGTAACCCGGAGCAAGAGGCGATTTGAAAGTTTCATACCTGTGATCTATGGTGCTGACCGTTTATCATTGCCCTTGTCCCCCCTGGGAGGGGATGCGGCCGGTCCCCACGGGGGTGTTGAGGGTTTAGTAACCAGGCAGGAAGAGAGAGCCTCTAACAGTGCCGGGCATCCGGGTGTTATTTTGACCCTGCATAGTAGCATACAGAGGAGCGGCTACAGAATGTGGTTACAGGCGAGTAAGCGGTCGCAGACACGATCCACCATGTTTTCAGTGAGGGTCTATACATCAGACTGGTCTCTACTACAGGTTGGATATACCTCACCCCCTAATTACTATACAAAAGTTGGAGTTGGGTGAAGCTGGACATTTTTCAGGAGAAATTCTGTTTCTCAGCTTTTGCATCAAGCTTCTTGATAACTGTATCTTTTGGACACGTTAATGAGAATTTTGCAATGCGATGTATGGGTCCGTATAGCTACACACATGACTATGTAACTTTACAAGCAATGAGCAACATCATATGTGAGACTAGTCTGTTTTCAAGATGTGTACAGATATTTCCTAGCTTGCTGAGTGAGTATTTTTAGATATAATTTAGGTCACTTAGTCAGGTTGCACTTATTTGCTTCTGGTAGTGAATGTTTCTCCTCCCTGCCTTAAGAGATATATCGCTAATATCTGGAATGTAATAAGCCTCAATAGAAGCCCTTTTTACACTTTTGCTTGCTAAATGCTATTTATAATGGATGAGGCATATTCGGCTAGTAGTAAAGTAGGAGTTAGCCAGTTTGGGAAGAAATATAGGGGTATTGTTGGAACCACCCCGTTTTCTAGTCCATGTTCTATAATTTTAAGGATGACCAGCTTAGGTTCTCTATATCACACTGCAAGTATTTTGCCTTATATCCCTATTAGGTCTGGGTGTTTAACTGGGCCATTTTATTATGCTCTCATAATATCTCAGATCCACTTATTATGCTTGGCCCTATAATAATAAGAGGCTTCAAATGTTTTTGCTTTTATATGTCAGTGCCCTTATGAATATTTTTACAGATATCTTCTTTATTTAGTTAACTATACATATAGTATTACCCTAGTTAGCAAGTTGTATATTTGTTATCATAGATGAGATCACTGCTATAAGCGTTTTTTGTTAGTATATAGTTGTATGTACCCCAACTAGCTAAGATATATGAGCTATGTAGCGGGTAGGTGAGATATACTAAGCCTCATCAGATGCCACCTTTATCATATCTTTTGACTGTTAATATTTTCCTTGCTCTGTACCCAAAACTTCTTAGCTCCCAAATGGGGTGATTTGTCATGCCAGTATTCTGTTTAAAGCAAGGTTGCTGTGTTTATGGAGTTCCTTTTGTAATAACTTTAAGATGTTCATGTGTATAAGTGTCCTCACCAAATGCTATTCTATTAATTTATATAGTTCAGATTAAAATTTCATCCTATTAGGCAATATATTATGATAATGAGGCACTATGGTAACTATTTACAAAAAAAAAGTAGGAAATATAGAAAAAAGAGGTAACGTTTTATTATGCTCATTTTACTTTGCTTATACATACAATTGGAGAGTTAGAGGTTTGAGCGTAGAAATCTTTTATTGAATAGACATAGGGAAGAAAGAGTACTGATATGCCCTTTTGATGTCTTTGTATTATTGTCATATGTATCAACGGTAACATGTTCAAAATGTGTTAAAATGATTTAGATTGTATGCTTATAAAATACCTCAATAAAAAACTTTGATAAAAAAAAAAAAAGAAAGTATATTAAGAAGAATAAAGGTCCAAAGATAAAGAAGGTCAATTATCATAAAACAACAAACTCCTTATGAGCAAGAATGAAATATGTACAGCCGAATGGATAATGGCTCTCCCTATGTAAAATTGATATGCCAGTAGAATTGTTAGAGGAACGCCTGCCAGTCTAGATGTACATTGAGTCCCTTGGGCGTGATGGTTTCCAGTATGAAAGTCCATCTGGCTTCTTTCTGTAAAAGTAGTTTATTCCGATATCCCCCCCCCCTAGACATAGGGGGGACATGATCTATGATGGTGTATTTCAAATCAGTAACTTTGTGTTTGCATTCCAAAAAATGCCGGGCCACAGGTTGTTCAGAGCTCCCCTGTTTTAAAGCTGTCCGGATGGATGAGCGATGATTCGCCATTCCGGTGGTGGTAAGTGCAATTGTAAATAATTTGCCTGTCTGATGACAAGCTTCTGTGGCTCTAAAACGTTCACACATTAAAGTTTAAACTAAGTCCTTTGGAGTGCGCCTTTTTCCCTGGAATTTATATATATATATATATATATATATATATATATATATATATATATTTGTATTAGGAAACAAATACACTCTCAGGTCTTGTTAGTAGTGGGTCATAAACCATTCTGATGAAGGGGTCTGTGTGAACCCTGAAACATCAATAAACATTGGTTTATGACCCACTACTAACAAGACCTGAGAGTGCATTTGTTTGCTAAAATATTCATTTCCTTTTCGCACCAATGCTGCTGACCCGTATATACACTGTGTATAGTAGCAGGTGTCCCAGCACTCCAGCCTTGGCAATGTATCAACCACCTGGGTGCAATCCTCAGAGTTCATATACAGTTATATTTGGAAGTGAAGGGCACTCTCAGGGTTTTTAAAGAAACACAATATGTCTTTATTCTGAGCCTCAACAAGTCATCAAGGACAGAGTCGACATTTTGGCTCACATTAGAGCCTTCTTCAAGACAAAGTAAATATGTGAAAGAAAGAAAAATATATATGCAAATAAAATATATACAAACTACAGTAATAACAAACACCCAACACCATTCTTACTTTAAATTAAAATAGTTTAAAAGACCAACAAGGCCATAATAAACACTCAATACCACTAAAGCAAATCTAACTCCAAGAAACAAACTGATATGTAGCCACCATGGTTTTAAAAAGAATCAGCCGACTACATAACACCCTATGTATAACCACAGGTATCTAGCTGCTTAAGATGACAACATGCTCAAGAGAAGTCATGTAAAATCTTATCTGTAAGCTAAGCAATTCACTAAATATCAGTCACGGGTAGTGTGCCGGTGACAGAGGCAAGGAAAAAATGGTGATCAATTGATAACAAATAAATAGCCCGCTAGTCATATGTACATTTTAACTATTCTACTTTTTGACCAAGTTTGAATAATTTACAAGCAGTAAAGTAATATATTGTATTCACTTTGTTATATCTGTACGGCCACAGCAAGAATTTAAATAATTCATATAAGTACTTATTGAAAAAACGTGTCTTTTATACAGTAAAATTGCAACAAATAACACTTAGAAATTTGTACCCAATTTTGATAAAACTATTTATCACAAGGTGCACGTATTCTACCAATAGTCCATTTGATACGTTAATACAAAATCGCAGCCCACGACGTGCAACAAGTTAAAAAAGTTAAAACCACATATACAATGTGATGACACGGTGTACTGTTACCCCAATATAATATTATAACATCTAAGAGGAAACACACATAGACAACCTCTATACTACATTACACACGAGTAGGTTCAAAAAACATATATACCGAAGCTGGGTAAAGAAGTTGTTACGATCAGATAATTTAACTGACTCCTCATTAGACTAAATGGAAACAACACCGGGGCCACCAGATGCTCAGTGTGGCTGAACATAAATCAAACGATAATCAGTACTGCACCCGAAATTTGATATAGGAAACATCAACAGAAGAGGCGGTCAGCTTTATATCACATATGCCGCCTATGCTAAAACGATCACACAGCCACATAGCTATTTAAGGTAAGAAAACGATGTAATCGTGGTTTGACAAAACCGCATATCATACCTCACTCCGGCACGTAGCCGTGCTCCCCAAACAGGAAATGTGCTGTTACAAATGATACACCTGTGCAGCTTATGAAGGTATAGAATGCGTTTCTATTGGTCCAAGAGAGGGGTGTGTAACTACGTAGCTCGATCAGCTGATCAGCCGAGAACACGGACCAGCTGTCTGGCTAGTGTCACTTTGCATTAATGCATAATCAGTGTACCTAAACATAACCGGACTGCTACTGTTACCACAGTGGTGTAAGGCTTCAATATCTAGTAAGTAAAACACAAATGCTTCCACAAATAAAGACCAAGCCAGTATTCCATGAGACTTTTATATGACACTTTCCACTTTAGAGGGATACCAAATCTTATACATAGAACAATTGCGTAAAAAAATTGGTAACCACATTTACATTGAGAGCCAAGCCGGGGCCGTCAGTGTAAGCACTATGGCAGAATTACAACCGCAAGCATCTATATATAAATACAAATGGACAAATATGTATCAATGGGTGAAACCCCAAAAGTGTACCAGTCATAATTAGCAAACAGATCGATGTCAGTAGGCAAGACATACAATGTAGCAAGATACAATAAAATAAAGATGGACAGCATAGAATAATCACCGTAATGTATGCCCAAGTTAACAATACACTAAGCCCAATGGTGTGTGGGTGTTACACAATATTTATATACCATCAATTTAAGAATAAGGACAAAAGGCCTTATGCTTAAATTGATGGTATATAAATATTGTGCAACACCCACAAACCATTGGACCTAGCATAATGTTAGCTTGGGCATACATTACGGTGATTATTCTAAGCTGTCCATCTTTATATCTTGCTACATTGTATGTCTTGCCTACTGACATTGATCTGTTTGCTAATTATGACTGGTACACTTTTGGGGTTTCACTCATTGATACATATTTGTCCATTTGTATTTATATATAGATGCTTGCGGTGTTGTAATTCCACCATAGTGCTTACACTGAGGGCCCGGCTTGGCTCTCAATGTAAATGTGGTTACCAATTTTGTTACGCAATTGTTCTATGTATAAGATTTGGTATCCCTCTAAAGTGGAAAGTGTCATATAACAGTCTCATGGAATACTGGCTTGGTCTTTATTTGTGGAAGCATTTGTGTTTTACTTACTAGATATTGAAGCCTTACACCACTGTGGTAACAGTAACAGTCCGGTTATGTTTAGGTACACTGATTATACATTAATGTGAAGTGACACTAGCCAGACAGCGGGTCCGCGTTCTCGGCTGATCAGCTGATCGAGCTACGTAGTTACACACCCCTCTCTTGGATCAATAGAAACGCATTCTATACCTTCATAAGCTGCACAGGTGTATCATTTGTATCAGCACATTTCCTGTTTGGGGAGCACGGCTACGTGCCGGAGTGAGGTATGATATGCGGTTTTGTTAAACCACTATTACATCATTTTCTTACCTTAAATAGCTATGTGGCTGTGTGATCGTTTTAGCATAGGCGGCATATGTGATATAAAGCTGACCGCCTCTTCTGTTGATGTTTCCTATCTCAAATTTCGGGTGCAGTACTGATTATCGTTTGATTTATGTTCAGCCACACTGAGTATCTGGTGGCCCCGGTGTTGTTTCCATTTAGTCTAATGAGGAATCAGTTAACTTATCTGATCGTAACAGCTTCTTTACCCAGCTTGGATATATATGTTTTTTGACCCTGCTTGTGCGTAATGTAGTATAGAGGTTGCCTATGTGTGTTTCCTCTTAGATGTTATAATATTATATTGGGATAACAGTACACCGTGTCATCACATTGTATATGTGGCTTTAACTTTTTTAACTTGTTGCACGTCGTGGGCTGCGATTTTGTATTAACGTATCAAATGGACTATTGGTAGAATACGTGCACCTTGTGATAAATAGTTTTATCAAAATTGGGTACAAATTTCTAAGTGTTATACGTTGCAATTTTACTGTATAAAAGACACGTTTTTTCAATAAGTACTTATATGAATTATTTAAATTTTTGTTGTGGGCGTACAGATATAACGCAGTGAATACAATATATTACTTTACTGCTTGTAAATTGTTCAAACTTGGTCAAAAAGTAGAATAGTTAAAATGTACATATGACTAGCGGGCTATTTATTTGTTATCAATTGATCACCATTTTTTCCTTGCCTCTGTCACCGGCACACTACCCGTGACTGATATTTAGTGAATTGCTTAGCTTACAGATAAGATTTTACATGAATTCTCTTGAGCATGTTGTCATCTAAAGCAGCTAGATACCTGTGGTTATACATAGGGTGTTATGTAGTCGGCTGATTCTTTTTAATACCATGGTGGCTACATATCAGTTTGTTTCTTGTAGTTAGATTTGCTTTAGTGGTATTGAGTGTTTATTATGGCCTCCTTGTTGGTCTTGAGTTAAAGTTTATCCTTTTAAACGATTTTAATTCAAAGTAACAATGGTGTTGGGTGTTTGTTATCACTGTAGTTTGTATATATTTTGTTTGCATATATATTTTTCTTTCTTTCACAGATTTACTTTGTCTTGAAGAAGGCTCTAATGTGAGCCGAAACGTCGACTCTGTCCTTGATGACTTGTTGTGGCTCAGAATAAAGACATATTGTGTTTCTTTAAAAACCCTGAGAGTGCCCTTCACTTCCAAATATAACTATTTATAAATATATATATACTCTGTATATATATATATATATATATATATATATATATATATATATATATAAAACATGGAAGGGAACTGCACTCCAAGACCGGATCAGGTACACATCCTGTGACTCAGTAACATCCAGCCCTGGGTGCTAAATAGCACTCCAAAAAAGCTGTGATGTCACCAGAGCCACAGGCAGTTAACCCCAGTCCGGAATGGGTGCAAGAAACAAGGGAGATTACAAATAAAAAGTAATACAACACATAGAAACACCCAGCACTCACCAGCTAGCTCACAGCTAAGATAAAATCACAACTGGAAAGGTTAGTCACCGCATCTGGCCAAATGGGAAAGCTCAGGCACCACGTCAAGGTCCTTTCCATCGCCTCAGTCCCTAACACAGGCACACCATCATGCGAGCTCACAAAGCCAAACAAACTGAGAACAAAGAAGGGGTGCACAGGTGGCTGTAATCACCCATAGAAAATACAAAACATGGAAGGGAACTGCACTCCAAGACCGGATCAGGTACACATCCTGTGACTCAGTAACATCCAGCCCTGGGTGCTAAATAGCACTCCAAAAAAGCTGTGATGTCACCAGAGCCACAGGCAGTTAACCCCAGTCCGGAATGGGTGCAAGAAACAAGGGAGATTACAAATAAAAAGTAATACAACACATAGAAACACCCAGCACTCACCAGCTAACTCACAGCTAAGATAAAATCACAACTGGAAAGGTTAGTCACCGCATCTGGCCAAATGGGAAAGCTCAGGCACCACATCAAGGTCCTTTCCATCGCCTGAGTCCCTAACACAGGCACACCATCATGCGAGCTCACAAAGCCAAACAAACTGAGAACAAAGAAGGGGTGCACAGGTGGCTGTAATCACCCATAGAAAATACAAAACATGGAAGGGAACTGCACTCCAAGACCGGATCAGGTACACATCCTGTGACTCAGTAACATCCAGCCCTGGGTGCTAAATAGCACTCCAAAAAAGCTGTGATGTCACCAGAGCCACAGGCAGTTAACCCCAGTCCGGAATGGGTGCAAGAAACAAGGGAGATTACAAATAAAAAGTAATACAACACATAGAAACACCCAGCACTCACCAGCTAGCTCACAGCTAAGATAAAATCACAACTGGAAAGGTTAGTCACCGCATCTGGCCAAATGGGAAAGCTCAGGCACCACATCAAGGTCCTTTCCATCGCCTGAGTCCCTAACACAGGCACACCATCATGCGAGCTCACAAAGCCAAACAAACTGAGAACAAAGAAGGGGTGCACAGGTGGCTGTAATCACCCATAGAAAATACAAAACATGGAAGGGAACTGCACTCCAAGACCGGATCAGGTACACATCCTGTGACTCAGTAACATCCAGCCCTGGGTGCTAAATAGCACTCCAAAAAAGCTGTGATGTCACCAGAGCCACAGGCAGTTAACCCCAGTCCGGAATGGGTGCAAGAAACAAGGGAGATTACAAATAAAAAGTAATACAACACATAGAAACACCCAGCACTCACCAGCTAGCTCACAGCTAAGATAAAATCACAACTGGAAAGGTTAGTCACCGCATCTGGCCAAATGGGAAAGCTCAGGCACCACATCAAGGTCCTTTCCATCGCCTGAGTCCCTAACACAGGCACACCATCATGCGAGCTCACAAAGCCAAACAAACTGAGAACAAAGAAGGGGTGCACAGGTGGCTGTAATCACCCATAGAAAATACAAAACATGGAAGGGAACTGCACTCCAAGACCGGATCAGGTACACATCCTGTGACTCAGTAACATCCAGCCCTGGGTGCTAAATAGCACTCCAAAAAAGCTGTGATGTCACCAGAGCCACAGGCAGTTAACCCCAGTCCGGAATGGGTGCAAGAAACAAGGGAGATTACAAATAAAAAGTAATACAACACATAGAAACACCCAGCACTCACCAGCTAGCTCACAGCTAAGATAAAATCACAACTGGAAAGGTTAGTCACCGCATCTGGCCAAATGGGAAAGCTCAGGCACCACATCAAGGTCCTTTCCATCGCCTGAGTCCCTAACACAGGCACACCATCATGCGAGCTCACAAAGCCAAACAAACTGAGAACAAAGAAGGGGTGCACAGGTGGCTGTAATCACCCATAGAAAATACAAAACATGGAAGGGAACTGCACTCCAAGACCGGATCAGGTACACATCCTGTGACTCAGTAACATCCAGCCCTGGGTGCTAAATAGCACTCCAAAAAAGCTGTGATGTCACCAGAGCCACAGGCAGTTAACCCCAGTCCGGAATGGGTGCAAGAAACAAGGGAGATTACAAATAAAAAGTAATACAACACATAGAAACACCCAGCACTCACCAGCTAGCTCACAGCTAAGATAAAATCACAACTGGAAAGGTTAGTCACCGCATCTGGCCAAATGGGAAAGCTCAGGCACCACATCAAGGTCCTTTCCATCGCCTGAGTCCCTAACACAGGCACACCATCATGCGAGCTCACAAAGCCAAACAAACTGAGAACAAAGAAGGGGTGCACAGGTGGCTGTAATCACCCATAGAAAATACAAAACATGGAAGGGAACTGCACTCCAAGACCGGATCAGGTACACATCCTGTGACTCAGTAACATCCAGCCCTGGGTGCTAAATAGCACTCCAAAAAAGCTGTGATGTCACCAGAGCCACAGGCAGTTAACCCCAGTCCGGAATGGGTGCAAGAAACAAGGGAGATTACAAATAAAAAGTAATACAACACATAGAAACACCCAGCACTCACCAGCTAGCTCACAGCTAAGATAAAATCACAACTGGAAAGGTTAGTCACCGCATCTGGCCAAATGGGAAAGCTCAGGCACCACATCAAGGTCCTTTCCATCGCCTGAGTCCCTAACACAGGCACACCATCATGCGAGCTCACAAAGCCAAACAAACTGAGAACAAAGAAGGGGTGCACAGGTGGCTGTAATCACCCATAGAAAATACAAAACATGGAAGGGAACTGCACTCCAAGACCGGATCAGGTACACATCCTGTGACTCAGTAACATCCAGCCCTGGGTGCTAAATAGCACTCCAAAAAAGCTGTGATGTCACCAGAGCCACAGGCAGTTAACCCCAGTCCGGAATGTGTGCAAGAAACAAGGGAGATTATATATATACACATACATACACACGCAACAACATTTAAAATTAGGGGGAGGAAAAAAGTGAGTTTAAAATCCTCCACTACGCACAATATATATAGAGAAAATAACTCATTGTGTAGTTCATTACCAAATATAGGCCTAGATTTGGAGTTTGGCGGTAGCCATGAAAACCAGCGTTAGAGGCTCCTAACGCTGGTTTTAGGCTACCGCCGGTATTTGGAGTCACTCAAAATAGGGTCTAACGCTCACTTTTCATCCGCGACTTTTCCATACCGCAGATCCCCTTACGTCAATTGCGTATCCTATCTTTTCAATGGAATCTTTCTAACTCCGGTATTTAGAGTCGTTTCTGAAGTGAGCGTTAGACATCTAACGACAAAACTCCAGCCGCAGGAAAAAAGTCAGTAGTTAAGAGCTTTCTGGGCTAACGCCGGTTCATAAAGCTCTTAACTACTGTACTCTAAAGTACACTAACACCCATAAACTACCTATGTACCCCTAAACCGAGGTCCCCCCACATCGCCGACACTCGAATACATTTTTTTAACCCCTAATCTGCCGACCGCCACCTACGTTATCCTTATGTACCCCTAATCTGCTGCCCCTAACACCGCCGACCCCTATATTATATTTATTAACCCCTAATCTTCCCCCCACAACGTCGCCTCCACCTGCCTACACTTATTAACCCCTAATCTGCCGACCGCAAAGCGCCGCCACCTACGTTATCCTTATGTACCCCTAATCTGCTGCCCCTAACACCGCCGACCCCTATATTATATTTATTAACCCCTAATCTGCCCCCCACAACGTCGCCTCCACCTGCCTACACTTATTAACCTCTAATCTGCCGAGCGGACCTGAGCGCTACTATAATAAAGTTATTAACCCCTAATCCGCCTCACTAACCCTATAATAAATAGTATTAACCCCTAATCTGCCCTCCCTAACATCGCCGACACCTAACTTCAATTATTAACCCCTAATCTGCCGACCGGAGCTCACCGCTATTCTAATAAATGGATTAACCCCTAAAGCTAAGTCTAACCCTAACACTAACACCCCCCTAAGTTAAATATAATTTAAATCTAACGAAATAAATTAACTTTTATTAAATAAATTATTCCTATTTAAAGCTAAATACTTACCTGTAAAATAAATCCTAATATAGCTACAATATAAATTATATTTATATTATAGCTATTTTAGGATTTATATTTATTTTACAGGTAACTTTGTATTTATTTTAACCAGGTACAATAGCTATTAAATAGTTAAGAACTATTTAATAGCTAAAATAGTTAAAATAATTACAAATTTACCTGTAAAAGAAATCCTAACCTAAGTTACAATTAAAACTAACACTATACTATCAATAAATTAATTAAATAAACTACCTACAATTACCTACAATTAACCTAACACTACACTATCAATAAATTAATTAAATACAATTCCTACAAATAAATACAATTAAATAAACTTGCTAAAGTACAAAAAATAAAAAAGAACTAAGTTACAAAAAATAAAAAAATATCTACAAACATAAGAAAAATATTACAACAATTTTAAACTAATTACACCTACTCTAAGCCCCCTAATAAAACAACAAAGCCCCCCAAAATAAAAAATGCCCTACCCTATTCTAAATTACTAAAGTTAAAAGCTCTTTTACCTTACCAGCCCTGAACAGGGCCCTTTGCGGGGCATGCCCCAAGAAGTTCAGCTCTTTTGCCTGTAAAAAAAAAACATACAATACCCCCCCCAACATTACAACCCACCCCCCACATACCCCTAATCTAACCCAAACCCCCCTTAAATAAACCTAACACTAAGCCCCTGAAGATCATCCTACCTTGTCTTCACCTCACCAGGTATCACCGATCCGTCCTGGCTCCAAAATCTTCATCCAACCCAAGCTTGGGTTGGCGATCCATCATCCGGTGCCTGAAGAGGTCCAGAAGAGGCTCCAAAGTCTTCATCCTATCCGGGAAGAAGAGGCGATCCGGACCGGCAACCATCTTGATCCAAGCGGCATCTTCTATCTTCATCCGATGACGACCGGCTCCATCCTGAAGACCTCCACCGCGGACCCATCTTCTTCAGAATGACGGTTCCTTTAAGGGACGTCATCCAAGATGGTGTCCCTCGAATTCCGATTGGCTGATAGGATTCTATCAGCCAATCGGAATTAAGGTAGGAATATTCTGATTGGCTGATTCCATCAGCCAATCAGAATCAAGTTCAATCCGATTGGCTGATCCAATCAGCCAATCAGATTGAGCTTGCATTCTATTGGCTGATCGGAACAGCCAATAGAATGCGAGCTCAATCTGATTGGCTGATTGGATCAGCCAATCGGATTGAACTTGATTCTGATTGGCTGATGGAATCAGCCAATCAGAATATTCCTACCTTAATTCCGATTGGCTGATAGAATCCTATCAGCCAATCGGAATTCGAGGGACGCCATCTTGGATGACGTCCCTTAAAGGAACCGTCATTCTGCAGTTGGACGTCGCCGGAAGAAGATGGGTCCGCGGTGGAGGTCTTCAGGATGGAGCCGGTCGTCATCGGATGAAGATAGAAGATGCTGCTTGGATCAAGATGGTTGCCGGTCTGGATCGCCTCTTCTTCCCGGATAGGATGAAGACTTTGGAGCCTCTTCTGGACCTCTTCAGGCACCGGATGATGGATCGCCAACCCCCGCTTGGGTTGGATGAAGATTTTGGAGCCAGGACGGATCGGTGATACCTGGTGAGGTGAAGACAAGGTAGGATGATCTTCAGGGGCTTAGTGTTAGGTTTATTTAAGGGGGTTTTGGGTTAGATTAGGGGTATGTGGGTGGTGGGTTGTAATGTTGGGGGGGGGGTATTGTATGGTTTTTTTTACAGGCAAAAGAGCTGAACTTCTTGGGGCATGCCCCGCAAAGGGCCCTGTTCAGGGCTGGTAAGGTAAAAGAGCTTTTAACTTTAGTAATTTAGAATAGGGTAGGGCATTTTTTTTTATTTTGGGGGGCTTTGTTGTTTTATTAGGGGGCTTAGAGTAGGTGTAATTAGTTTAAAATTGTTGTAATATTTTTCTTATGTTTGTAGATTTTTTTTATTTTTTGTAACTTAGTTCTTTTTTATTTTTTGTACTTTAGCAAGTTTATTTAATTGTATTTATTTGTAGGAATTGTATTTAATTAATTTATTGATAGTGTAGTGTTAGGTTAATTGTAGGTAATTGTAGGTAGTTTATTTAATTAATTTATTGATAGT